>NC_092275.1:1838332-2003332 GCF_036320965.1 Panulirus ornatus
TCTCAATCAATACCCCCCCATATAATTTACCAGGAGTACTCAACAAACTTATACCTCTGTAATTTGAGCACTCACTCTTATCCCCTTTGCCTTTGTACAATCGCACTATGCAATCATTCCGCCAATCCTCAGGCACCTTACCATGAATCATACATACATTAGATAACCTTACCAACCAGTCAACAATAGAGTCACCCCCTTTTTTAATAAATTCCACTGCAATACCATCCAAACCCGCTGCCTTGCCAGCTTTCATCTTACGCAAAGCTTTTATGTTTACCAAATCATTTTCCCTAACCTCTCACTTTGCACACCACCTCGACCAAAACACCCTATATCTGCCACTTTATCATCAAACACATTCAACAAACCTTCAAAATACTCACTCCATCTCCTTCTTACATCACCACTACTTGTTATCACCTCCCCAATAGCCCTCTTCACTGAAGTTCCCATTTGCTCCCTTGTCTTACTCACTTTATTTACCTCCTTCCAGACATCTTTTTATTCTCCCTAAAATTAAATGATACTCTCTCACCCCAACTCTCATTTGCTCTCTCTCTCTCTCTCTCTCTCTCTCTCTATATATATATATATATATATATGTATATATATATATATATATATATATATATATATATATATATATATATATATATATATATATATATATATATATATACATATATATATACATATATATATACATATATATATATATATATATATATATATATATATATATATATATATATATATATATATATATATATATATATATATATATATATATATATATACATATATTTATATATATATATATATATATATATATATATATATATATATATATATATATATATATATATATATATATATATATTCTTTTTCTTTTTTTTAAACTATTCGCCATTTCCCGCGTTAGCGAGGTAGCGTTTAAGAACAGAGGACTGGGCCTTTGTGGAATATCCTCATATGGCCCCCATCTGATCCTTCTTTTGGAAAATTAAAAAAAAAAAAACAAGAGGGGAGGATTTCCAGCCTCCCGCTCCCTCCCCTTTTAGTCGCCTTCTACGACACGCAGGGAATACGTGGGAAGTATTCTTAATCCCCCATCCCCTGGGATAATATATATATATATATATATATATATATATATATATATATATATATATATATATCCCTGGGGATAGGGGAGAAAGAATACTTCCCACGCATTCCTCGCGTGTCGTAGAAGGCGACTAAAGGGGACTGGAGCGGGGGGCCAGAAACCTTCCTCTCCTTGTATTTTAACTTTCTAAAAGGGGAATCTGAAGAAGGAGTCACGCGAAGAGTGCTCATCCTCCTCGAAGGCTCAGACTGGGGTGTCTAAATGTGTGTGGATGTAACCAAGATGAGAAAAAAAGGAGAGATAGGTAGTATGTTTGAGGAAAGGAACCTGGATGTTTTGGCTCTGAGTGAAACGAAGCTCAAGGGTAAAGGGGAAGAGTGGTTTGAGAATGTCTTGGGAGTAAAGTCAGGGGTTAGTGAGAGGACAAGAGCAAGGGAAGGAGTAGCACTAATCCTGAATCAGGAGTTGTGGGAGTATGTGATAGAGTGTAAGAAAGTAAATTCTAGATTGATATGGGTAAAACTGAAAGTTGATGGAGAGAGATGGGTGATTATTGGTGCATATGCACCTGGGCATGAAAAGAAAGACCATGAGAGCCAAGTGTTTTGGGAGCAGCTGAATGAGCGTGTTAGTGGTTTTGTTGCAAAAGACCGGGTTATAGTGATGGGTGATTTGAATGGAAAGGTGAGTAATGTGGCAATTGAGGGAATAATTGGTATACATGGAGTGTTCAGTGTTGTAAATGGAAATGGTGAAGAGCTTGTAGATTTTTGTGCTGACAAAGGACTGGTGATTAGGAATACCTGGTTTAAAAAGCGAGATATACACAAGTATACGTATGGAAGTAGGAGAGATGGCCAGAGAGCGTTATTCGATTACGTGTTAATTGATAGACGCACGAAAGAGAGACTTTTGCTGAGAGGTGCAACTGGAGGGATGTCTGATCATTATCTTGTGGAGACGAAGGTGAAGATTTGTTGGGGTTTTCAGGAAAGAAGAGAGAATGTTGGGGTGAAGAGAGTTGTAAGAGTAAGTGAGCTTGGGAAGGAGACTTGTGTGAAGAAGTACCAGGAGAGACTGAGTACAGAATGGAAAAAGGTGAGAAGAAAGGAGGTAGGGGGAGTGGTGGAGGATTGGGATGTATTTAGGGAATCAGTGATGGCTTGCAAAAAAGGTGCTTGTGGCATGAGAAGCGTGGGAGGTGGGTTGATTAGAAAAGGTAGTGAGTGGTGGGATGAAGTAAGATTATTAGTTAAAGAGAAGAGAAAGGCATTTGGACGATATTTGCAGGGAAAAAATGGAAATGAGTGTGAGAGGTATAAAAGAAAGAGGCAGGAGGTCAAGAGAAAGGTGCAAGAGGTGAAAAAGAGGGCAAATGAGAGTTGAGGTGAGAGTATCATCATGTTTTGGAAGGAGGTTAATAAAGTGCGTAAGACAAGGGAGCAAATGGGAACTTCAGTGAAGGGGGCTAATGGGGAGGTGATAACAAGTAGTGGTGATGAGAGAAGGAGATGGAGTGAGTATTTTGAAGGTTTGTTGAATGTGTTTGATGATAGAGTGGCAGATATAGGGTGTTTTGGTCGAGGTGGTGTGCAAAGTGAGAGGGCTAGGGAAAATGATTTGGTAATTAAAGAAGAGGTAGTAAAATCTTTACGGAAGATGAAAGCCAGTAAGGCAGCAGGTTTGGATGGTATTGCAGTGGAAAATGTTAAAAAAGGGGGTGACTATATTGTTGAATGGTTGGTAAGGATATCTAATGTATACATGATTCATGGTGAGGTGCCTGAGGATTGGCGGAATGCTTGCATAGTGCCATTGTACAAAGGCAAAGGGGATAAGAGTGAGTGCTCAAATTACAGAGGTATAAGTTTGTTGAGTATTCCTGGAAAATTATATGGGAGGGTATTGATTGAGAGGGTGAAGGCATGTACAGAGCATCAGATTGGGGAAGAGCAGTGTGGTTTCAGAAGTGGTAGAGGATGTGTGGATCAGGTGTTTGCTTTGAAGAATGTATGTGAGAAATACTTAGAAAAACAAATGGATTTGTATGTCGCATTTATGGATCTGGAGAAGGCATATTAGAGTTGATAGAGATGCTCCGTGGAAGGTTTTAGGAATATATGGTGTGGGAGGCAAGTTGTTAGAAGCGATGAAAAGTTTTTATCGAGGATGTAAGGCATGTGTACGTGTAGGAAGAGATTAAAGTGATTGGTTCTCAGTGAATTTAGGTTTGCGGCAGGGGTGTGTAATGTCTACATGGTTGTTTAATTTGTTTATGGATGGGGTTGTTAGGGAGTTGAATGCAAGAGTTTTGGAAAGAGAGGCAAGTATGCAGTCTGTTGTGGATGAGAGAGCTTGGGAAGTGAGATTCATTCTTACATGAATCAGCCACCGCAGAAACTGCAGAAGCTGGTGACTGAGTTTTGTAAAGTGTGTGAAAGAAGAAAGTTGAGAGTAAATGTGAATAAGAGCAAGGTTATTAGGTACATTAGCTTTGAGGGTCAAGTCAATTGGGAGGTAAGTTTGAATGGAGAGAAACTGGTGGAAGTAAAGTGTTTTACATATCTGGGAGTGGGTCTGGCAGCGGATGGAACCATGGAAGCGGAAGTGAATCATAGGGTGGGGGAGGGGGCGAAAATTCTGGGATCATTGAAGAATGTTTGGAAGTCGAGAACATTATCTCCAAAAGCAAAAATGGGTATGTTTGAAGGAATATTGGTTCCAACAATGTTGTATGGTTTTGCGGCGTGGGCTATGGATAGAGTTGTGCGCAGGAGGGTGGATGTGCTGGAAATGAGGTGTTTGAGGACAATATGTGGTGTGAGGTGGTTTGATCGAGTAAGTAATGTAAGGGTAAGAGAGATGTGTGGAAATAAAAAGAGCGTGGTTGAGAGAGCAGAAGAGGGTGTTTTGAAATAGTTTGGTCACATGGAGAGAATGAGTGAGGAAAGATTGACCAAGAGGATATATGTGTCGGAGGTGGAGGGAACGAGGAGAAGTGGGAGACTAAATTGTAGGTGGAAAGATGGAGTGATAAAGATTTTGAGTGATCGGGGCCTGAACATGCAGGAGGGTGAAAGGCGTGCAAGGAATTGAGTGAATTGGAACGATGTGGGTACCGGGGTCGACGTGCTGTCAATGGATTGAACCAGGCCATGTGAAGCGTCTGGGGTAAACCATGGAAAGTTGTGTGGGGTCTGGATGTGGAAAGGGAGCTGTGGTTTCGGTGCATTATTACATGACAGCTATAGACTGAGTTTGAACGAATGGGGCCTTTGGTGTCTTTTCCTAGCGCTACCTCGCACACATGAGGGGGGAGGTGGTTGTTATTCCATATGTGGCGCGGTGGCGATGGGAACAAAAAAGGCAGACACTATGAATTATGTACATGTCTATATATGTATATGTCTGTGTGTGTATATATATATGTGTACATTGAGATGTATAGTTATGTATATTTGCGTGTGTGGACGTGTATGTATATACATGTGTATATGGGCGGGTTGGGCCATACACACATATATATCATATATACTCATGTGTATAGCTCATACTTGCCGCCTTTATTCATTCCCGCCATCACCCCGCCACACATGAAAAAACAACCCCCTCCCCCCGCATGCGCGCGAAGTATCTTTAGGAAATGACAACAAAGACCACATTCGTTCACACTCAGTCTCTAGATGTCATGTATAATGCACCGACACCACAACTCCCTTTCCACATGCAGGTGCCACAGAACTTTCCATAGACTATCCAAGACGCTTCACATGCCCTGGTTCAATCAATTGACAGCACGTCAACCCCGGTATACTACATCGTTCCAATTCACTCTATTCTTTGCGCACCTTTCACCCTCTTACATGTTCAGGCCCCGATTTCTCAAAATCTGTTTCAATCTATCCTTCACTCCAATTTGGTCTCCCACTTCTCCTCCTTTCCTCCATCTCTCATACATATATCCTCTGTGGCAATTTTTCCTCACTCACTCTCTCCATGTGACCAAACCATTTCAAAACACCGTCTTCTGCTCTCTCAGCCACACTCTTTTTATTACCACGCATCTCTCTTACCCTTTAATTACTAACTCGATCAAACCACCTCCTACCACATATTGTCCGCAAATATCTCATTTCCAACGCATCCACCTACCCCAGTAAAACACTATCTATAGCCCATGCCTGATAGCCGTATAACATTGGTGGAGCCAATATTCCTTCAAACATACCCATTTTTGCTTTCCGAGATAATGTTACGCCTTCCACACATTTTTCAACGCTCCCAGAACTTTCGACCCCTCCCCACCCTGTGACTCACTTCCGCTTCCATAGTTCCATCCATTGCCAAATCCACTCCCAGATATCTGAAACACTTCACTTCCTCCAGTTTTTCTCCATTCAAACTTCCCTCTCAATTGACTTGTTCCTCAACCCTACTGTACCTAATAACCTTGCTTTTATTCACATTTTCTCTCAACTTCCTTCTTTCACATACTTTACCACGCTCAGTTACCAGCTTCTGCAGTTTCTCACCCGAATCAGCTACCGGCGCTGTATCATTAGCGAACAACAAGTGACTCACTTCCCAAGCCCTCTCATCCACAACAGAGAGCATACTTGCTTCTCTCTCCAAAGCTCTTGCATTCACCTTCCTAACAACCCCATCCATAAACAAATTAAACAAGCATGGAGATATCACGCACCCACGCCGCAAACCGACATTCACTGAGAACCAATCACTTTCCTCTCTTCCTACTCGTACACATACATGTCTCACGTCCTCAATAAAAACTTTTCACTGTTTTTAGCAACTTGCCTCCCTCACCATATACTTTTAATACCTGAGACAGAGCATCTCCATCAACTGTTTAATATGCCTTCTCTATATTCAGAAATGCCACATGCAAATACATTCGTTTTTCTAAATATTTCTCACACACATTCTTCAAAGCAAACCCCTGATCCATACATCATCTACCACGTCTGAAACCACACTGCTCTTCCCCAAACTGATATTCCAGAACATCTTTTTATTCTCCCTAGAATTTAATGACACTCTCTCAACCCTAGTCTCATCTGACCTCTTTTTCACTTCTTGCACCTTTCTCTTGACCTCCTGCCTCTTTCTTTTATACATCTCCCAGTCATTTACACTATTTCCCTCAAAAATCGTCCAAATGCCTCTCTCTTCTCTTTCACTAATAATCTCACCTCTTTATCCCACCATTCACTACCCTTTCTAATCTTCCCACCTCCCACGCTTCTTATATCACAAGCATCTTTTGTGCAAGCCATCACTGCTTCCCTAAATACATCCCATTCCTCCCCCACTCCCCTTACATCCTTTGCTCTCACCTTTTTCCATCCTGCGTTCAGTCTCACCTGGTACTTCCTCACACAAGTCTTGCTCCCAAGCTCACTTACTCTCACCACTCTCTTCACCCCAACATTCTCTTTTCTTTTCTGAAAACCTCTACCTCGCCTACACAAGATAATAATCAGACATCCCTCCAGTTGCACCTCTTAGCACATTAACATCCAAAAGTCTTTCTTTCACGCGCCTATCAATTAACACGTAATCCAATAACGCTCTCTGGCCATCTCTCCTACTTACATGCGTATACTTATGTATATCTCTTTTTAAACCAGGTATTCCCAATCACCAGTCTTTTCTCAGCACACAAATCTACAAGCTCTTCACCATTTCCATTTACAAAACTGAACACCCCATGTACACCAATTATTCCCTCAACTGCAACATTACACACCTTTGCATTTAAATCACCGATCACTATAACTCGGTTTCGTGCATCAAAACTGTTAACACACTCACTCAGATACTCCCAAATCATTTACCTCTCATGATCTTTCTTTTCATGCCCAGGTGCATAGGCACCAATAATCACCCCCCCCTCTCTCCATCCATTTTCAGTTTTACCCATATCAATCTATAGTATAATTTCATACACTCTATCACATACTTCAACAACTGTTTCAAGAGTAGTGCTACTCCTTCCTTTGCTCTTGTCCTCTCACCAACCCCTGACTTTACTCCCGAAACATTCCCAAACCACTCTTCCCCTTTACCCATTTACGCGATTGTGTAGAGTTCCTTTTCCTATTAAAATGCAAATTACTTTTGACATATTATTACAATAAGAATTACATGAATTTTAAGACATAAAAGAATAAGAAGTACATCAACCAATACATTTATCATTCATCAAACTCTCTTAATTCCACATTCTATTCCACATCTTATTATTCTCTCTAACAGTGGATGCCTTTCGGAACAGTGGTGACCCGTCCTGAGGGAGGCTACAAAGTTATAGGGCCTATGATGGAACTCCTGGATATCTTGGCACACTACATGCAATTCAAGTGAGTGTGGATGGAGCAAATATGCAGTCAGTGAGAGTATGGACGCAAGAGGTGTAAGGAGCAGTGTGCATATATATATACATATATATATATATATATATATATATATATATATATATATATATATATATATATATATATATATATATATATATATATATATATATATATATTTTTTTTTTTTTTTTGCTTTGTCGCTGTCTCCCGCGTTTGCGAGGTAGCGCAAGGAAACAGACGAAAGAAATGGCCCAACCCACCCCCATACACATGTATATACATACGTCCACACACGCAAATATACATACCTACAGAGCTTTCCATGGTTTACCCCAGACGCTTCACATGCCCTGATTCAATCCACTAACAGCACGTCAACCCCGGTATACCACATCGCTCCAATTTACTCTATTCCTTGCACTCCTTTCACCCTCCTGCATGTTCAGGCCCAGATCACAAAAAATCTTTTCCACTCCATCTCTCCACCTTCAATTTGGTCTCCCTCTTCTCCTCGTTCCCTCCACCTCCGACACATATATCCTCTTGGTCAATCTTTCCTCACTCATTCTCTCCATGTGCCCAAACCATTTCAAAACACCCTCTTCTGCTCTCTCAACCACGCTCTTTTTATTTCCACACATCTCTCTTACCCTTACGTTACTTACTCGATCAAACCACCTCACACCACACATTGTCCTCAAACATCTCATTTCCAGCACATCCATCCTCCTGCGCACCACTCTATCCATAGCCCACGCCTCGCAACCATACAACATTGTTGGAACCACTATTCCTTCAAACATACCCATTTTTGCTTTCCGAGGTAATGTTCTCGACTTCCACACATTCTTCAAGGTTCCCAGAATTCTCGCCCCCTCCCCCATCCTATGATCCACTTCCGCTTGAATGGTTCCATCCGCTGCCAGATCCACTCCCAGATATCTAAAACACTTTACTTCCTCCAGTTTTTCTCCATTCAAACTCACCTCCCAATTGACTTGACCCTCAACCCTACTGTACCTAATAACCTTGCTCTTATTCACATTTACTCTTAACTTTCTTCTTTCACACACTTTACCAAACTCAGTCACCAGCTTCTGCAGTTTCTCACATGAATCAGCCACCAGCGCTGTATCATCAGCGAACAACAACTGACTCACTTCCCAAGCTCTCTCATCCCCAACAGACTTCATACTTGCCTCTCTTTCCAAAACTCTTGCATTCACCTCCCTAACAACCCCATCCATAAACAAATTAAACAACCATGGAGACATCACACACCCCTGCCGCAAACCTACATTCACTGAGAACCAATCACTTTCCTCTCTTCCTACACGTACACATGCCTTACATCCTCGATAAAAACTTTTCATCGCTTCTAACAACTTGACTCCCACACCATATATTCTTAATACCTTCCACAGAGCATCTCTATCAACTCTATCATATGCCTTCTCCAGATCCATAAATGCTACATACAAATCCATTTGCTTTTCTAAGTATTTCTCACATACATTCTTCAAAGCAAACACCTGATCCACATATCCTCTACCACTTCTGAAACCACACTGCTCTTCCCCAATCTGATGCTCTGTACATGCCTTCACCCTCTCAATCAATACCCTCCCATATAATTTACCAGGAATACTCAACAAACTTATACCTCTGTAATTTGAGCACTCACTCTTATCCCCTTTGCCTTTGTACAATGGCACTATGCACGCATTCCGCCAATCCTCAGGCACCTCACCATATATATATATATATATATATATATATATATATATATATATATATATATATATATATTTATATATATATATATATATATATATATATATATATATATTAAATATATATTAAATATATATTAAACAAGGGGGTGACTGTATCATTGACTGGTTGGTAAGGTTATTTAATGTATGTATGACTCATGGTGAGGTGCCTGAGGATTGGCGGAATGCGTGGATAGTGCCATTGTACAAAGGCAAAGGGGATAAGAGTGAGTGCTCAAATTACAGAGGTATAAGTTTGTTGAGTATTCCTGGTAAATTATATCGGAGGGTATCGATTGAGAGGGTGAAGGCATGTACAGAACATCAGATTGGGGAAGAGCATTGTGGTTTCAGAAGTGGTAGAGGATGTGTGGATCAGGTGTTTGCGTTGAAGAATGTATGTGAGAAATACTTAGAAAAGCAAATGGATTTGTATGTAGCATTTATGGATCTGGAGAAGGGATATGATAGAGTTGATAGAGATGCTCTGTGGAAGGTATTAAGAATATATGGTGTGGGAGTCAAGTTGTTAGAAGCAGTGAAAAGTTTTTATCGAGGATGTAAGGCATGTGTACGTGTAGGAAGAGAGGAAAGTGATTGGTTCTCAGTGAATGTAGGTTTGCGGCAGGGGTGTGTGATGTCTCCATGGTTGTTTAATTTGTTTATGGATGGGGTTGTTAGGGAGGTGAATGCAAGAGTTTTGGAAAGAGAGGCAAGTATGAAGTTTGTTGGGGATGAGAGAGCTTGGGAAGTGAGTCAGTTGTTGTTCGCTGATGATACAGCGCTGGTGGCTGATTCATATGAGAAACTGCAGAAGCTGGTGACTGAGTTTGGTAAAGTGTGTGAAAGAAGAAAGTTAAGAGTAAATGTGAATAAGAGCAAGGTTATTAGGTACAGTAGGGGTGAGGGTCAAGTCAATTGGGAGGTGAGTTTGAATGGAGAAAAACTGGAGGAAGTGAAGTGTTTTAGATATCTGGGAGTGGATCTGTCAGCGGATGGAACCATGGAAGCGGAAGTGGATCATAGGGTGGGGGAGGGGGCGAAAATTTTGGGAGCCTTGAAAAATGTGTGGAAGTCGAGAACATTACCTCGGAAAGCAAAAATGGGTATGTTTGAAGGAATAGTGGTTCCAACAATGTTGTATAGTTGCGAGGCGTGGGCTATGGATAGAGTTGTGCGCCGGAGGATGGATGTGCTGGAAATGAGATGTTTGAGGACAATGTGTGGTGTGAGGTGGTTTGATCGAGTAAGTAACGTAAGGGTAAGAGAGATGTGTGGAAATAAAAAGAGCGTGGTCGAGAGAGCAGAAGAGGGTGTTTTGAAATGGTTTGGGCACATGGAGAGAATGAGTGAGGAGAGATTGACCAAGAGGATATATGTGTCGGAGGTGGAGGGAACGAGGAGAAGAGGGAGACCAAATTGGAGGTGGAAAGATGGAGTGAAAAAGATTTTGTGTGATCGGGGCCTGAACATGCAGGAGGGTGAAAGGAGGGCAAGAAATAGAGTGAATTGGAGTCATGTGGTATACAGGGGTTGACGTGCTGTCAGTGGATTGAAGCAAGGCATGTGAAGCGTCTGGGGTAAACCATGGAAAGCTGTGTAGGTATGTATATTTGCGTGTGTGGACGTGTGTATGTACATGTGTATGGGGGGGGGGGTTGGGCCATTTCTTTCGTCTGTTTCCTTGCGCTACCTCGCAAACGCGGGAGACAGCGACAAAGTATAAAAAAAAAAAAAAAAAAAAAAAAAAAATATATATATATATATATATATATATATATATATATATATATATATATATATATATATATATATATATATATATATATATATATATATATTATTTTATATATATATATATATATATATATATATATATATATATATATATATATATATATATGTATATATATATATATATATATATATATATATATATATATATATATATATATACATATATGGGAGCGGGGGGCTGGAAATCCTCCCCTCTGGTTTTTTTTTAATTTTCCAAAAGAAGGAACAGAGGGGGCCAGGTGAGGATATTCCAAAAAAGGCCCAGTCCTCTGTTCTTAACGCTACCTCGCTAACGCGGGAAATGGCGAATAGTTTGAAAAAAAAAATATATATATATATATATATATATATATATATATATATATATATATATATATATATATATATATATATTTTTTTTTTTTTTTCTTTTTATTATACTTTGTCGCTGTCTCCCGCGTTAGCGAGGCAGCGCAAGGAAACAGACGAATAAATGGCCCAACCCACCCACACACACATGTATATATATACACGTCCACACACACACATATACATACCTATACATCTCAACGTATACATATATATGTATACATACTCAGACATATATATATATACACACACATGTACATAATTCATACTGTCTGCCCTTATTCATTCTCGTCGCCACCCCGCCACATAATGAAATGCAGAGCCCCATCCCCCGCAAGTGCGCAAGGTAGCGCTAGGAAAAGACGACAAAGGCCACATTCGTTCAGACTCAGTCTCTAGTTGTCATGTATAATGCACTGAAACTACAGCTCCCTTTCCACATCTAGGCCCCACAGAACTTTCCATGGTTTACCCTAGACGCCTTACATGCCCTGCTTCAGTCCATAGACTGCACGTTGACCCCAATATACCACATCATTCCAATTCACTCTATTCCCTGCAAGCTTTTCAACCTCTTGCATGTTCAGGCCCCGATCACTCAAAATCTTTTTCACTCCATCTTTCCACCTCCAATTCGGTCTCCAGCTTCTCCTCGTTCCCTCCACCTCTGACATATATATCCTGTTGGTCAATCTTTCCTCACTCATTCTCTCCATGTGACCAAACCATTTCAAAACACCCTCTTCTGTTCTCTCAACCACACTCTTTTTACCACCACACAACTCTCTTACCCTATTATTACTTACTCGATCAAACCACCTCACACCACATATGTCCTCAAACATCTCATTTCCAGCACATCCACCCTCCTCCCCATAACTTTATCATATGCCTACGCCTCGCAGCCATGAATCATTGTTAGAACCACTATCCCTTCAAACATACACATTTTTGCATTCCAAGATAATGTTCTCGACTTCCACACATTCTTCAACGCTCCCAGAACTTTCGCCCACTCTCCCACCCTATGATTCACATCCGCTTCCATGGTTCCATCCGCTGCCAAATCTACTCCCAGATATCTAAAACACTTCACTTCCTCCAGTTTTTCTCCATTCAAACTTACCTCCCAATTGACTTGACCCTCAACCCTACTGTACCTAATAACCTTGCTCTTATTCACAATTACTCTCAGCTTTCTTCTTTCACACACTTTACCAAACTCAGTCACCAGCTTCTGCAGTTTCCCACCCGAATCAGCCCCCAGCTCTGTATCATCAGCGAAAATCAACTTACTCACTTCCTAAGCCCTCTCATCCACAACAGACTGCATACTTGCCCCTCATTCCAAAACTCATGCACTTACCTTCCTAACAACCCCATTCATAAACAAATTTAACAACCAGTGAGACATCATACCCCCCTGTCGCAAACCAACATTCACTGAGAACCAATCGCTTTCCTCTCTCTTCCTACACATACACATGCCTTATATCCTCGATAAAAACTTTTCACTGCTTCTAACAACTTGCCTCCCACACCATATATTCTTAATACCTTCCACAGAGCATCTCTATCAACTCTATCAAATGCCTTCTCGAAATCCATAAAAGTTACATACAAATCCATTTGTTTTTCTAAGTATTTCTCACATACATTCTTCAAAGCAAACACCTGATCCACACATCCTCTAACACTTCTGAAACCACACTGCTCTTCCCCAATCTGATGCTCTGTACATGCCTTCACCCTCTCAGTCAATACCCTCCCATATAATTTCCCAAGAATACTCAGCAAACTTATACCTCTGTAATTTGAGCACTCACTTTTATCTCCTTTGCCTTTGTACCATGGCACTATGCAGGCATTCCGCCAATCCTCAGGCACCTTACCATATATACATTAAATAATCTTACCAACCAATCATCAATACAGTCGCCCACATTTTTGATAAATTTCATTGCAATACCATCCAAACTCACTGCCTTGCCGGCTTTCATCTTCCGTAAATCTGTTACTACCTCTTCTCTGTTTACCAAATCATTCTCCCTAACCCTCTCACTTTGCACACCATCTCGACCAAAACACCCTATATCTGCCATTCTATCATCAAACACATTCAACAAACCTTCAAAGTACTCACTGTATCTCTTCACATCACAACCACGTGTTATCACCTCCCCATTTGCCCCCTTCACTGATGTTCCCATTTGCCTTACGCACTTTATTTACCTCCTTCCAGAACATCTTTTTATTCTCCCTAAAATTTAATGATACTCTCTCACTCCAACTCTCATTTGCCCTCTTTTTCACGTCATGCAACTTTCTCTTGACCTCCTCCCTCTTTCTTTTATACAACTCCCAGTCATTTGCATTATTTCCCTGCAAAAATCGTTCAAATGCCTCTCTCTTCTCTTTCACTAGCAATCTTACTTCTTCATCCCACCACTCACTACCCTTTCTAATCTGCCCACCTCCCACGCTTCTCATGACACAAGCATCTTTTGCACAAGCCATCACTGATTCCCTAAATACATCCCATTCCTCCTCCACCCCCCTTACGTCCTTTGTTTTCACCTTTTTCCATTCTATACTCAGTCTGTGCTTGTACTTCCACACACGTCTCCTTCCCAAGCTCACTTACTCTCACCACTCTCTTCACTCCAACATTCTCTCTTCTTTTCTGAAAACCTCTACAAATCTTCACTTTTGCCACAACATGATAATGATCATACATCCCTCCAGTTGCACCTCTCAACACATTAACATCCAAAAGTCTCTCTTTCGCGGGCCTATCAATTAATACGTAATCCAATAACCCTCTCTGGCTCATCTCTCCTACTTACATACGTATACTTATGTATATCTCTCTTTTTAAACCAGGAATCCCCAATCACCAGTCCTTTTTCAGTACATAAATCTACAAGCTCTTCACTATTTCCATTTGCAACACTGAACACCCATGTACGCCAATCATTCCCTCAAGTGCCACATTACTCAGCTTTGCATTCAAATCACCCATCACTATAACCCGGTCTCGTGCATCTAAACTATTAACACACACTCTCAACTACTCCCAAAACACTTGCCTCTCATGATCTTTCTTCTTATGCCCGGGTGCATATGCACCAATAATCACCCATCTCTCTCCATCCACTTTCAGTTTTACCCATATCAATCTAGAGTTTACTTTCTTACACTCTATCACATACTCCCACCACTCCTGTTTCAGTAGTGCTATTCCTTCCCTTGCTCTTCTCCTCTCACCAACCCCTGACTCTCCTCCCATGACATTCCCAAACCACTCTTCCCCTTTACCCTTGAGCTTCGTTTCACTCAGAGCCAAAACATCTAGGTTCCTATCCTCATGGATCTTTTAGGGTACTTTGCTTCCACTCGTTTTGACAAACTGACATACACTAAACCCTTACAGATATTAGTTTCATAATCAGTTAAATTACTGTATTTCTCTAAATTACAGAAAGACTTTGTGACATCAGCACAGCTGGCTTCCCTGTTAGAGCATATAAAATTTAATCCATAGCCTAATGCACACAAGGAATCCTTATCTAGTTGTTTATTAGGCAGGTTTATCACAAAAGAAGGGTTTGTGTTCTTAGTCCAGTCGCCGTTTTTAATAAGATAGTCCAACTTACAATTTATTGTCATTTGTAGCCTATTGTGTTCATTCCTTAATCTATCATAGCAATAGTCCAACATCCGGTTCCACCAATATGTCGGTATTGCCATTTGAAAGTCACGCTCCAGTTGATGACCTTCTAGAATACTTATTTGATATCTTGGATGATATTCATTTACCTGTTTCAAAGTCTGTTTTCAGTGAACTGATAAAATTGTGTAAAAGACTATGAATTTCAATTCAATGGAGATTATTATGCTCAAGAATTTGGTATGACAATGGGTAACCCTTTTTCACCTGTACTAAGTAATCTTTATATGGAATCTTTTGAAACAAAATTACTAAAGGATATCTTACCTTCTAATGCAATATGGTTTAGGTATGTAGATAATGTTCTTTGTGTTTGGCCAACAAATGAAAACTTACAATTATTTCTCCCCTTACTTACCAATTTAGTACCTTCCATCAAATTTACTGTAGAAAAGGAAAATAACGGTATGTTACCATTTTTTTAGATTGCATGATCCATAGGCAAGGAAACAAGTTTAAGTTTAGCATATACAGGAAACCTACCAACGTATGCTCATATATCCATTATTACTCATCTCAACATGGCAGAATTGAATTATCATCATTTCAATCTATGTTCCTTAGGGCATTACGTATTTGCAGTCCAGTGTATATTGATGATGAGTTTGAGAAGATATATTCTATTGGATCTAAGTTAAAGTAGATCTTTCATTGATAAATCCCTTTGTTAGAAAAGAAATCATTTAATGGAGTTGAGGCCAAACCTTCCATTGACACCAAAAATCTTTTAGTTCTCCCTTTTTGATAATGATTTTACTTTACTCTCCATGTTGTTTGAATCCTATAATGTAAATGTTGCCTTCAGCAACAATAATGCTATAAAGAAAATGTTAATCAGGAATTCACCAGAAAATTCTCCTGGATGCATCTATAAAGTACCATGTAGAAATTGTGATAAGTTTTATGTTGGTCAGACTGGTAAGGATCTTTCTGTTAGACTTAAGCAACATAGATATAGTATAAGAACGAGACAAGAATCAAATGCCTTGTTTAATCACGTCATAAACCATGATCATTGTATTGACTGGAGTAATGCCATCTCAGTTATTAACTCTAATTCTATTACCACGAGAAATATCGAATCTTCAATTATTAGATATACAAAGAATTATTATGTTGATATTAGTGATGGTTTATACAAATTGGATAAATTTATTGTTGATAAATTTTGTAAAATGATAAGTTTATGATACGTTCATTGTCTGTCTTGGACAATCGCATGTTTACAAACTGGCGTCCTAGCTACGTCTCTTCGTTGTATATCAACTGACGGTAATATTTCTCTCTTTTGTCTCCCCTAATGATGTGATTATCACACGTAAGTGCACTTGGGAACTTATCGCGTTTCATTTTCCCCGTGGACTCATAGGAATATACTTGATCACGAGCAAAATTGTGATCCTATGTAGAAGTATATGTATGTAAGTAAGAGTGATGGTCAAAGGGTGTTATTGGATTATGGGATAATTGATAGGTGTGTAATAGAAAGGCTTTTGGATGTTAATGTGCTGAGAGGGGCCGCTGTACAGATGTCTGATCATTATCTTGTGGAGGCGAGGTGAAAATTTGTAGAGGTTTTTGAAAAAGAAGAGAAAATGTTGGGGAGAAGAGAGTGGTGAGAGTAAGTGAGCTTGGAAAAGACACTTGTGTGAGGAAGTACCACGAGAGATTGGGTGTAGAATGGTAAAGGGTGAAAGCAAATGATGTGAGGGGAGTGGGTGAGAAAGAGGATTTATCTAGGGATGCAGTGATGCATAAGATAGGTGGGAGGTGGGCAGATTAGAGAGTGTAGTGAGTAGTGTGATGCAGAAGGAAACTTGTTAGTGAAATTGAAACGAAAGGCGTTTGGATGATACTTATAAGGAAGGAGTGCAAATGATTGAGAAATGTATGAAAGAAAGCGGCAGTAGGTCAAGAAGAAGGTGCAAGGGTTGAAAATGAAGGCAAATGAGAGCTGGGGTGAGAATCATCAAACCTTAGGGATAATGAAATGACGCTGTGGAAGGAGGTATATAACTACGTAAGACAAGAGAGCAAATTAGAACATTGGTACAGGGGCAAGGGAGGAAGTAATAACAGGTAGTGATGAAGTGGAGTGAGTATTTTCAAGGCTTGTTGAATGTAGGGTGTTTTGGTTGGGGTGGTGTGCAAAGTAAGAGGGTCTGGAAGAATGGTTTGGTTAAGAGAAAAGAGGTAGTAGAAGCTTTGTGGAGATGAAATCCGGCCAGGCAGAGGGTTTGGAAGGTAATGCAGTAGAATCTATTAAAAAAAAAGGGATGAGTATGTCGTTGGTTTGTTGGTAAGGAAATTCGATGTATGTATGGATCATGGTGAAGTGTTCGAGTATTGGCGGAACGCATGCATAGTGCCATCGTATAAAGGCAAATAAGGGGATAAGGGGAAGTGTTTAAACTACACAGGCATAAGTTTGTAGAGTAATCCTAGGAAATTATATGAGAGGATATTGATTGAGTGTTTGAGGGCATGTACAGAGCATCAGATTGGGGAAGAGCAGTGTGGTTTCCGAAGTGGTAGAGGATGTATGGATCAGGTGTTTTCTTTGAAGAATGTGAGAAATACTTAGAAAAATAGATAGATTTGTATGCAGAATTTATGGATCTGGAGGAGGTATAGAGATGGGGTTGATAGAGATGCTTCGTGGAAGGTCTTAAGAATATATTGTGTGGGAGGTAAGCTGCTAGAAGCAGTAAAAAGTTTTTACCAAGGATGTAAAGCATTACTACAAATAGAAAAAGAGGAGAGTGATTGGTTACCAGTGAAGTGTCGGTCTGCGGCAGGGGTGTATGATGTCCCCATGGTTGTTTAATTTATTTATGGATGAGGTGGTTAGGGAGGTAAATGCAAGAGTTTTGGACAATGTAGCGAGTATTCAGTCTGTTGGGGATGAGTGGGCCAAGGAAGTGAGTCAGTTGTTCTTCGCCGATGACACAATACTGATGGCTGTTCGAACGAGAAACTGAAAAGGTTGGTGATTGAGTTAGGAAAAGTGTGTGAAAGGAGAAAGTTGAGAGTAAATGTGAATAAGAGCAAGGTTATTAGGTTCGGTAGGGTTCAGGGGCAAGTTAATTGGGATGTAAGTTTTAATGGAGAAAAATTGGAGGAAGTGAAGTATCTTAGATATCTGGGAGTGGAATTAGCAGCGAATGGAACCATGGAAGCGAAAGTGAGTCACAGTGTAGGGGCGGAGTCGACGGTTCTGGGAGCGATGAAGATTGTGTTGGAGAGAACGTTATCTCGGAGACGAAAAATGGCATGTTTTAAGGACAGTAGTTCCCACAATATCATATAGTTACGAGGTATGGGATATAGATGACGTTGCACGGAGGAGGGTGGATGTGTTGGAAATGAATTGTTTGAGGACAATATGTAGTGTGAGGTGATTTGATCGGGTGAGAAATGAAAGGGTATGAGATGTGTGGTGATAAAACGAGTATGGTTGAGAGAGCAGAAGAGGGTGTGTTGAAATGGCTAGGACACATGGAGAGAATAAGTGAGGAAAGATTGACAAAAAAGATATATGTGTCAGAGGTGGAGGGAACAAGGAGAAGCGGGAGATCAATTTGGAGGTGGAAGGATAGAGTGACAAAGATTTTGAGCGATCGGTGCCTGAACATACAGGAGACTGAAGGGCATGCAAGGAATAGAGTGAATTGGATCGATGTGGTATACCGGGGTCGACGTACTGTCAGCTGGACCAAACCAGGGGATGTGAAATGTCAGGGGTAAACTATGGAAAGGTGTGTGGAGCCTGGATCTGGAATGGGAGCGTTAGTTTCGGTGCATTACACATGACAGCTAGAGACTGAGTGTGAACGAATGTGGCTTTTTTGTCTTTTCCTGGCGCTACCTCGCTGGATGCGGGGAGGGAATGCTGTTTCATGTGTGGCGGGGTAGCGACGAGAATAGATGAAGGCAGCAAATCTGATTATGTACATGTGTATATATGTATATGTCTGTGTATGTATATGTGCGTCTAAAAGCGATTAAGTATATGAATATATGTGTTTATTAGTGGTTGGGCCATTCTTCGTCTGTTTCCTCGCACTACCTCGCTGACGCGGGAAACAGCGATTAAGAGACATGTCGCCAGAGGCAGGCAAAGTAAAGCTGCATCTACTTACATCCATTCCCTTTTTCTCATGTGCAATGCACCGAAAGCAGATCTTTTTATCCACAATCAGGCCCAACACCTTTCTATGGTTTACCCTGGACCCTTCACATGCCCTGATCTAGTCCAGAAACAGCATGTCGACCCAAGTATACCACATCGTTCCAATTCATTCTATTCCTTTCACGCCTTTCATGCTCCTGCACGATCGAGCCCGGATCGCTTCATTTATTTTCTCATTTTTTATTTTCATCCTCCCACCTCCAGTTTGGTGTCCCCGTTCTCTTTGTTCCCTCCACCTCAGACACTTATATTCTTTTTGTCAACATTTCTTCACTCATTCTCTGCTATTTCCAAACCATATCATCACACCCTCTGCTGCACTCTAAACCACGTCTTTATATTATCCCATTTTTCTCTTACCTTCTCATTAATCATTCGCTCAAACAAGCTCATGTCTCATATTGTCCTCAAATATTTCATTTCCATCACTTCAGTCCTCCGCACAGCGTTATCTATGCTCATGCCTTGCATCCATATGGTATTGTTGGGCCTACTTCTATGCTAAAGCTATAAACATGCTCTCTTTTCATACATTCTTCGGTGCTCCCAGAACCTTCGCTCTCTCACCAATCCTATGACTCACATCTGCCTTCATGGTTCCATTCGAAAGTATCTAATACACCCTACCATCTCCAAGTTACTCCATATAGACTCACCCTCACTAGCCTGTCCTTCAACCCTGTTAAACCTAATAGCCATACATATTCACATATACTCTCAACCTCCTCCTTTCATTCACTCTTCTAAATCCAGTCACCAATTTTTGCAGTTTCTCACTCGAATCTGCTACTAGCACTATATCATCAGCAAATTAACTCACTTCTCAGGCTCTCTCATCTCCCACAGACTGCATATTCGTCCCTCTCTCCATCACTTACATTTACCTTCCCCATCCATAAACCATTTAACAGTCATGGTGAGCCACACAGCCTTTCTGCAGACCAAACTTCAATTGGAACCAATCACCCTTCTCTCTTCCTACTCGTCCATATGCCTTACACTCTTGATGAAAACTTTTCACTAATTATAGTAACCTTTCTTCCATATCGTAGATTCATAAAACCTTCTACAAGGCATCTCTATCAACTCTATCGCACGCTTTCTCCTGATCCATTAACGGCACATTAAAAGTATCTGTTTCTCTAAGTATTTCAAGTATTTCTTACACACATTCTTTCAAGAAAAAGCCTAAATCCACAGATCCTGTACCACTTCTGAAACCACAATGCACCTTCCCAGTCTGAAGTTCTGCACATGCCTTTATTCTTCCAGTCAAAACCTTTCCATATACCTTACAAGATATACTCAGCAAACTGATAACTCTCTAGTTTGAACGTCCACCTTTATCTCCCTTGCCCTAATATAACGGTTCTTTCCATGCATTCCGCCAATCTTCATTCACCTCAGCATGATCTATGAATAAATTCAAAATCCTTACCAGCCAGTCAACAAAACAATCCCCCCTTTTATCAATGAATTCAACAGCAATACCATCCGCTACCGCCGCCTTGCCACACTTCATCTCACGTAAGACTTTTACCACCTTTTCTTTCTTTACCACTCTAATCTCCATGACTGTCTCACTTCACGCCTGACGAAAACACCCTGAATCTTCCACTCTATCATTAAACACATTCAGCATTTCTTTAACGTGCTCACTCCACCTCCTCACTTCATCGCTCCCTTTTTCCCACTACCCCTTTAGTTCCCTTCGCTGATGTTCCTATTTTTCTTTTCTTTTTCGCACATTACTTACCTCCCTAAAGTTTACTAATACTCGTTCACCTAACTCTCGTTTACTCTCTTTTTTCAATCCATACACCTCCCTCCTTCTGCCGCTTTGTTTTATACACCCCCAGTCATTTGCACGCTTTCCCTGGAAATAGCTCCCAAACGCCTTTCTTTCCTCCCTCGCAAGCAACTTTAATTTTTCATCCCATCACTCACTACGCTTTCTAATATGCCCACCTTATGTATGCTACATGCATTTTTGCACATGCCAGCAACGCTTCCCTAAACACCTCCCATTCCTCATCCACTCCCTTTGCGCCATTCACTTTCACCAGTTGTCACTCTTCACTCAATGTCTCCTGGTAATTCTTCACACAAGTCTCTTTTTCAAGTTCAGTGACTCACACTACTCTTTCTCACCGACATTTTTCCCTCTTTTTCTAAAACCTCTACAAATTTTAACCCTCGCCTCCACAAGATAGTAATCAAATATCCCACCAGCTGCTCCTCTAAACACATTTTTTCTTATGTTCAAGGGTCCATTCGCGGACAGAAGTCCACATCAAGGCCGGCCCTTAATGGAAATAAAGAGAGAATTATGAAACGGAAAAAGAAAAAACAAGGGTTGAGTATTTACCAATTTTGGAAGACGTAGAAGACCTGTCCTTTGAAATGTGCCACGTCATAGTTACTGGGAAAGACATGAAAAGGTAGAGAGTTCCAAAGCTTACATCGAAAAGTCTCTCTTTTACACGCCTATCAATTGATATGTAATGCGACAGTGCCCACCGACAAACTTTCCTACTCACATGAAACGCTGAGTTTTTTCAGCACCTTAACTCTACAAACTGTTCACCAATTCCATTCATAACGCTGAATACCCTATGAGCTCTAGTTATACCCTCAACTACCATATTATTTACCTTCGCACTTAAATCACTAAATCTTTCTCTTTCATCAAGACTCTGACACACTCACTCAGCTGCTCCCAAAACACTTGCCTCATGATCTATCTTCTCTTGGCCAGGTGTGCAAGCACTGAAAATCACCCGTTTCTTTCCATCCACTTTCAATTTTACTCTTATCAATCTATAATTACTTCCTTACACTATAATACACACTTCTCACAACTCCTGAGCTTTGCTACTCCTTCCTTAGCTCTGTCCTTTCACCAACTTCATTCTATCCTCTTTACCCTTAATTTTTTTTTTCACTCAGAGCCAGAATGTACAGTTTCTTTCCTCATACATACTACCTATTTCTCCTCTTTTCTTATCTATCTTACATCGACACACATTAAGGCACCCCAACTTAAGCCATCGGGGAGGATGAGCACTTCCTTCTTGGCTCTTTCTTCAGTTCCTTTTCTTGAAAATGAAATTCGAGAAGGAGTAGTCCTTCCTTCTGCTCTTACCCTCAGATACCTTTTACGACACGCTGGGAATACGTAGGTCTGTAGTGTTTTTATGCTAGGCAACCAGCGATTGCTCTGAGCGTACTATTCGTGCAGTTTGCAGCTATGTTATCTTCTGAGAGTGTGGACAACCAGGCAGATGATGCATAGCTTAAAGTGGAGCGGATGAATTGTTTGTATAGGATGTTGAGGGATTATTTTCCCTGTCCAAATCTAGTGGCAGTTAATGTTCCGAGGCACTTAGTTTACGAGTTGCATTTGCGATGATATTGTCTGTGTGGGGAGTGAATGTCATGCGTGTGTCGTACGTGACACATAGAATGATTGGTGCTTTGTTTAGAGAGAGTGACTGTGTATTTATTGTGACTGGAGGGTGCGAGGTGGAATCTTGCATGTCACAGAGGTGATTGAAGATTTTCATCTAAGTGCTGATATTCTGTTATAAGTGAGTCATTGTGTAATGTAGTAGTAGTGTGTAATGTTGCTACTGTTCTGTCAGGGCGCTGTGATGTGATTTCAAGGTCTTCTGCATACGAAAGAACTTTCTTGTGGTTTACATGAGGTTGTGTTGAAAGAGATTGAAGAGAAGTGGAGAAAATAACTCCTCTTCGGAACTCCACTGTTGGAGATGAGACCATTGTGACTCATGGCGGTCATCTGTGAAACTAGCCAACTAATTCTTGTCATTGTTGTGAAGGATGGTGTAAAGTAATTACTCTGTGAGTATGTGTCGTGGGACATTGTTAAGTGATTTGTGCTACAGTTCGTTCTGATTGGTCGAATTCACTTAGGATGTGTTTAGTGAGCTCAGCGTTAATATGATATAAAGTGTTTGGGTCTGCAGTCAAGCTGAGTGGGTGAGTTGTATGTTTTCTTTGATTCTATCGTGGATCATTTTTATTCACAGTTTAGGTACTGAGGGGGGAAAGGGTTGTGGTAGCAGGAGGGGAGTTAGGAGGTTTGCGGGGCTCTACATTTCGTATAGGCAAGTTTCTATATATTGGGATTTAGTTGTGTAGCCAGGAGTAATTGAAGACATCTATAAGTGCTTGGATTGCAAATGGTCCTTAACGTTTATGTGGGAGTTCGATATATTGTCGGGGCCTGTGGCAGGAAAGTCCAAGATTCTAATTGCAGTAAGAGTGAAGGGTGGGTGAGCAGTTGTGTCTAGGGGATATTTTTTAGGTCCTTCATCACTTCTTATTAGGGATGTGGCTGGATTGTGGTTGATTTTTGAGCAGTGTCTCATGAGCATGTTTGTGTGATATTTGGGAAGGGAGATTCCATTAGAATGGATCAGTAGTGTGATTACAGTGGATTTTCTTCCAATGTGAACCAGAGTTGGTTGCTGCGGGTCGTGTGTTTCATTGTGTTGACGAAGGAGTGCCTGTTTTCAGTTTGTCTATCAGTGATTAGGTCAGTGACAGTGTTGTTTAAAGAGTGGATTTACAATCTGGTTTCTAATAGTGGTGTGCGCTTGTGTCTGAGCTGGTTTCTTTGCTCTCTAAGATGTGTGACTGGGAGTGAAATTTGGCTTGTACTTCCTTCTATGAGCTTGTGTTATGTTTCTTGCTGGTTGGTTGATCTAGGGTTGAGAAATCACCAGTAATGAAGATTTGGAACTTTGTTTCTGTGCACTGTGTGAAGGATTTCCAGTCTATTTCCTTTAGTCATGTTGGTTGGATGGGCTATATGGAGTGTTATCAGGTTGGGCAAGTGATCAGATCATACGTATAGCATGACCCAGTTAGCCCTGTGTGTTATGCTGGTGAGCGAGATCGGCTGCAATAGGGATGGGTTGGTAATCTGGTTAGTTGGTTGTATAGTAAGAAACTGAGAGACTTTAGGTGGTATATGCGTAGCCCACCTCGCAGGTCATGGGTATGAGTGTGAAGCCAAAAGGAATGGTGTATTGAAATTGCCATAGATAGCTACTTGGTATGCTGGCGTGGTATATATATGGTAAGAAACTGAAGTTCTCACAAGATGCTGAAAGATGGAGCACACGTAAAGTCATATAGATAACAGAATTCGTAATGCTAAGATGATTATGAATTACGATGGCTGATTGTTACGATTGCTGTTCCTAACGCTGTTTGTACTTTTTCTCTAAGTTACGTGGTGATCCCGCCACCGGATCAGCAGTGGGGTATCAAACTACCGAATGACACTTGGACTGGCATGATGGGTCAGCTTGACAGGCAGGTAAGCTTTACCCGCTTCAACCAACGTTCCACACCAGTCTCTCTCTCTCTCTCTCTCTCTCTCTCTCTCTCTCTCTCTCTCTCTCTCTCTCTCTCTCTCTCTCTCTCTCCTCATTTCATCACAAGATGTCGCATGCCCTACTTCAGTCCATTGACAGCTCATCGACCCCGGTATACCACATCGTTCCAATTCACTCTCTTCCTTGCACGCCTCTCACCCTCCTGTATGTACCATGAAGCAGGTCAAGGCTTCCGTAGCACCCGAGCGTCGTATCACCTCCTCCGGACAAACCTATCTATAGCCCACACTTCGCATCCATGTAACATTGTTGGAAACACTGTTCCCTCAAATATGCCCATTTTTGCTTTCTGAGACAATGTTCTCGCCTTCCACACATTCTTCAACGAATGTTCTCGCCTTCTACACGTTCTTCAACGCTCTCAGAACTTTCACCCCTCCTCCACCCAGTGACTCACTTCAGCTACCATAGCTCCATCTGGTGCCAAATCCACTGCCAAATATCTATAACTTTAACTTCCTCCAGTTTTTCTCCATTCAAACGTCCCTCGCAATTGACTTGTCCCTCCAACTTACTGTACCTAATAACCTTGCACTTATTAACATTTACTCTTAGCTTTCTTCTTTCACACACTTTGCCAAACTCAGTCACCAGCTTCTGCAGTTTCTCACAAGAATCAATCACGAGCGCTGTATCATCAGCGAACAACAACTAACTCACTTCCCAAACCCCCTCTTCCGTAACAGATTGCATACTTGTCCCTCTCTCCAAAACTCTTGCATTCATCTCCCTAACAACCCCATCCATAAACAAGTTAAACAACCATGGAGACATAACGCATCCCTGCCGCAAACCGACATTCACTGAGGACCAATCACTTTCCTCTCTTCCTACTCGTACACATGCCTTACATCCTCGATAACAACTTTTTACTGCTTCTAACAACTTGCCTCCCACACCATACATTCTTGATACCTTCCACAGAGTATCTCTATCAACTCTATAATATACCTTCTCCAGATCCATTAATGCTGCATACAAATCCATTTGTTTTTCTAAGTATTTCTCACATACATTCTTCATAGCAAACATCTGATCCACACATCCTCTACCACTTCTGAAACCACACTTCTCTTCCCAAATCTGATGCTCTGTACATGCCTTCACCTTCTCAATCAATACTCAACAAACTTATACCTCTGTAATTTGGACACTCACCTTCATCCCATTTGCCTTTGTACAATGGCACTATGCATGCATTCTGCCAATCCTCTGGCACTTCACCTTGAGCCATACATACACTGAATTCTCACCAACCAGTCAACAACACAGTCACCCCTTCTTTAAGAAATTCCACTGCAACACGATCCAAACCCCACCGCCTTCCCGGCTTTCATTTTCCTCGAAGCTTTCACTACCTCTTCTCTGTTTACCAAAACATTCTCCCTGACCCTCTTACTTCGCACACTACCTCGACCAAAACACCCTATACCCTCCACTCAATAATCAAACGCATTCAACAAGCCTTAAAAATACTCACTCCATCTTCTTCTCACATCACCAACACATCATGACATAAGTATACGTTTATAAGAGGGAGAGATGGTCAGAGAGTGTTATTGGATTACGGGTTAATTGATAGGCGCGTGAAAGAGAGACTTTTGGATGTTCATGTGCTGAGAGGTGCAAGTGGAGGGATGTCTGATCATTATCCTCGGGAGGTGAAGGTGAAGATATGTAGATGTTTTCAGAAAAGAAGAGAGAATGTTGGGGTGAAGAGATTGGTGAGAGTAAGTGAGCTTGGGAAGGAGACTTGTGTGAGGAAGTACCAGGAGAGACTGAGTACAGAATGGAAAAAAGGTGAGAGCAAAAGACGTAAGAGGAGTGGAGGAGGAATGTGGTGTATTTAGGGAAGCAGTGATGTCTTACACAGAAGATGCTTGTGGCAAGAAAAGCGTGGGAGGTGGGCAGACTAGAAAGGGTAGTGAGTCCTGGGCTGAAGAAGTAAGATTATTAGTGAAAGAGGAGAGGGAAGCATTTGGACGAGTTTCCAGGGAAATACTACAAATAACTGGGAGATGTATAACGGAAAGAAATACGAGGTCAAGAAAAAGGTGCAAGAGGTGAAAAAGAGGGCAAATGAGAGTTGGGGTGAGAGACTATCATTAAATTTTTGGGAGAATAAAAGGATGTTTTCAAAGGAGGTAGATAAAGTGCGTAAGACAAGAAAACAAATGGGGACATCGGTGAAGGGGGCTAATGGGCAGGTAATGACAAGTAGTGGTAATGTGAGAAGGAGATGGAGTAGGTATTTTGAAGGTCTGTTGAATGTGTTACATGATAGAGTGGCAGATATAGGGTGTTTGGTCGAGGTGGTGTGCAAAGTGAGAGGGTTTGGGAGAATGATTTGGTAAACAGGGAAGAGGTACTGAAGGCTTTGCGGAAGATGAAAGCCGATAAAGTGGCGGGTTTGGATGGTATTGCAGTGATTTTTTTTTTTTTAAAAAGGGGTGACTGTGTTGTTGACTGGTTGGTAAGGATAATCAACGTATGTATGGCTCATGGTGAAGTGCCTGAGGATTGGCGGAATGCATGCATATTGCCACTGTACAAAGGTAAAGGGGATAAAGGTGAGTACTCAAATTACAGAAGTATAAGTTTGCTGAGTATTCCTGGGCAATTATATGGGAGAGTATTGATTGAGAGGGTGAAGGCATTTACTGGGCATCAGATTGCGGAAGAGCAGTGTAGTTTCAGAAGTGGTAGAAGATGTGTGTATCAGGTGTTTGCTTTGAAGAAAGTACGTGAGAAATACTTAGAAAAGTAAATG
Source organism: Panulirus ornatus (assembly GCF_036320965.1). NCBI lineage: Eukaryota > Metazoa > Arthropoda > Malacostraca > Decapoda > Palinuridae > Panulirus > Panulirus ornatus. Next base: position 1,865,862 of record NC_092275.1, read on the forward strand.
GATTTGTATGTAGCATTTATGGACCTGGAGAAAGTATATGATAAGAGTTGATAGAAATGCTCTGTGGAAGGTATTGAGAGTATATGGTGTGGGAGACAAGTTGTTAGAAGCAGTGTAAAGTTTTTATCGAGGATGTAAGGCATGTATACGAGTAGGAAGAGACTTTCTCAGTGAATATCAGTTTGCTTCAGGGGTTCGTGATGTCACTGGTTCTTTAATTTGTTTATGGATGGGGTTGTTAGGGAGGCGAATGCAAGAGTTTTGGAGAAAGGGGCAAGTATGTAGTCTGTTGTCGATGAGAGGGCTTGGAAAGTGAGTCAGCTGTTTTTCGCTGATGATACAGCGCTGGTGGCTGATTCATGTGAGAAACTGCAGAAGCTGGTGACTGAGTTTGGTGAAGTGTGTGAAAAAAGAAAAGCTGAGGGTAAATGTGAATAAGAGCAAGGTTATTAGGTACACTAGGGTTGAGGGACAAGTCAATTAGGAGGTATGTTTCAGTGGAGAAAAACTGAAGGAAGTGAAGTGCTTTAGATATCTGGGAGTGAATATGGCAGCGGATGGAATCGTGGAAGCGGAAGTGAGTCACAGGGTGGGGAAGGGGGCAAAAGTTCTGGGAGCCTTGAGAAAATGTGTGGAAGGCGAGAATATTATCTCGGAAAGCAAAAATGGGTATGTTTGAAGGAATAGTGGTTAAATGATTTTATATGGTTGCAAGGCGTAGACTATAGATAGGGTTGAGCGATGGAGGGAGAATGTGTTGGAAATGAGATGTTTGAGAACAATATGTGGTATGAGGTGGTTTGATCGATTAAGTAATGTAAGGGTAAGAGAGACGTGTGCTAATAAAAAAGTGTGATTGAGAGAACAGAAGAGAATGTTTTGAAATGGCTTGGTCACATGGAGAGAATGAGTAAGGAAAGATTGACAAAGAGGATATGTGTCAGAGGTGGAGGGAACGAGGAGAAATGGGAGACCAGTTTGGAGGTGGAAGGATGGAGTGAAAAAGTTTTTGAGCGATCGGGGCCTGAACATGCAGGTGGATCATAGGCGTGCAAGGAACAGAGTAGATTGGAACGATGTGGTATACCGGGGTCGATGTGCTGTCAATGCATCGAACCAGGTCATGTGAAGCGTCTGGGGGTAAACCATGGAAAGATTTGTGGGGCCTGAATGTGGAAAGGGAGCTGTGATTTCGGTGCATTATCCATGACAGCTAGAGACTGAGTGTGAACGACTGTGGCATTTGTTGTCTTTTCCTAGCGGTACCTTGCACACGTGCGGGGAGAGGGGGTTGTCATTTCATGTGTGGCGGGGTGGTAACGGAAATTGATAAAGGCAACAAGTATGAATTATGTACATGTGTATATATATAAACGTCTTTGTATGTATATATATGTATACGTTGAAATGTATAGGTATGTATATGTGCGCGTGTGGACGTGTATGCATATACATGTGTATGTGGGTGGGTTGGGTCATTCTTTCGTCTGTTTCCTTGCGCCACCTCGCTAACGCGGAAGACACCGACAAAGTATAATAAATAATATATATATATATATATATATATATATATATATATATATATATATATATATATATATATATATATATATATATATATTGTATATATAGATGGATAGATAGATAGATAGATAGATAGATGAAAAGGATCACAATTTTGCGCGTGATCATGTATATTTCTATGAGTTCACGGGGAAATTGAAATAGGATAAGTTCTCAAGTTCTATTTCGTTAACAATCACATCATCAGGGGAGATACAACAAAGAAATATAAGTCAGTTGATATACAACGAAGTGACGTAGCTGGGACGCCATTTGGTAAACAAGTGGTTGTCCTAACAGACAACGAGCGTATTATAAAATCATCATGTGGACAAGAAGGGGAATTGTTTACAAATTTTATCAACAGCAAAGCTATCCAATCTGTCTAGACCTTCACTAATATTAAGGTTATAATTCTTTGTGTATTTAATGATAGACGGTTCAGTGATATTTCTCGTGGTACTGGAATTAGAATTATTAAATTAGATGGCGCTACTTCAGTCAATACAATGATCATAGTTTTTACCGTAATTAAACAAGGCATTTGATTCTTGTCCTGTTCTTTTGATATATTTATGCTCCTTAAGTCTAACAGAAAGATCGTTACCATTCTGCCCAACATAAAACGTATCACAATTTCTACATGGCACTTTATAGTAAGAATCCCCAAGAAGCAGTTAATTCCCATTTCAATAAAGAACTGAAGTTGTTGTTGAAAGGTAATGGATTTCTTTTCAAAAGTTTGTCATCTCTGTCCCCTTCATTGCCATATAAGTTTGGACTTATCAAACACATAAACAAGGTTTTGCAGTAAGACCTATAATGAGTTCAGTATGGTCCATTACATATACATTGTGAAAATTTTTCGTTTCTTTTTCAAGCCCTTTAGTAGGTAAGATATCAAATTCTAATATCATGAACAATGTAGATTTAGGTAACAACCTTAACAATATCAATGGTAACTCTGATTTCAAATTTGTTAGCTTTGATTTTTCCTCACTGATCACAAAAGTTCCAGCTGATGACCTTTTAGAATATTCATTTGATGTTTTGGATGATATTCACTTAAATGTTTCAAAGTCTATTTTCACTGAACTGAAAAAATTGTGTATAAAAGACTGTGTATTTCAATTCAATGGAGATTATTATGCTCAAAAATTTGGTATTGCAACGTGTAACCCTCTTTCACCTGTGCTAAGTAATCTTTAAATGGAATAATTTGAAACAAGATTACTAGAGGATGTCTTACCTTCTAATGCAATTTGATTTCGGTACGTAGATGAAGTTCTTTGTGTTTGGCCAGCAAATGAAAACTTACATTTTCCCCTTACTTAACAATTTAGTGCCTTCCATCAAATTTACTGTACAAAATGAAAATAATGGTATGTTACCATTTTTAGATTGCATGATTCATAGGCAAGGAAACAAGTATAAGTTTAGCATATACAGAAAACCTACCAATGTATGCTCATACATCCATTATTACTCATCTCAACATGACAGAGTTAAATCATCATCATTTCAATCTATGTTCCTTAGGGCATTACGTATTTCCAGTCCAGAGTTTGTTGATGATGAGTTTGAGGAGATATATTCTATTAGATCTAATAGAATACCCTAGATCTTTCATTGATAAATACCTTAAGTTAGCAAAGAAATCATTTTATGGAGATGAACCCAAACCTCCAATTGACATCAAGAATCTTTTAGTTTTCCCTTTTGATAATAATCATATTTTACTTTCCATGTTGCTTAAATCCTTTAATGTAAATGTTGCTTTCAGCAACAATGATACTATAAATAATCTCTTAATCAGGAACTCACCAGAAAATTCTCCAGGATGCATCTACAAAGTGCCATGTAGATATTGTAGTCTCAGAACAGGACAAGAATCAAATGCCTTGTTTAATCACGTTAAAAGGTATGATCATTGTATTGACAGGAGTAATGCCATTTCAGTTATTTACTTTAACTCCAGTGCCACGAGAAACATCAATGAATCTTCTATTATCAAATACACAAAGAATTATAACCTTAATATTTGTGAAGGTGTATGCAAATCGGTTAGCTTTATAGTTGGTGAAATTTGTAAACAATTCCCTTCTTGTCCACATGATAAGTTCATGATACGCTCGTTATTTGTCTTGTACAATCATTCGTCTACCAAATGGCGTCCTAGCTACGTCTCTTTGTTGTATATCAACTGACTTGTATTTCTTCTTGTATCTCCCCTGATGATGCGATTATTACACGAAAGTGCACTTGGGAACTTATCGTGGACTCATAAGAATAGATTGATAGATAGATAGATAGAGAGAGAGAGAGAGAGAGAGAGAGAGAGAGAGAGAGAGAGAGAGAGAGAGAGAGAGAGAGAGAGAGAGAGAGAGAGATTGATTGATAGATAGGTAGATAGAACGATAAAGTGATAGGTTGATATCAGGAGATAGCGAAGTGTAAACAGTAGCCACTTAGGAAAGTCCTTATAACAGCTTTATGTTTGGAATAATCTGTCAACTTTCTTGGGACTTTTACCAGTGATGATCTTGAAAATAATGTAAAGATATTTTCTTTAAGTTTCTTCAGCCAGTGTTTATGATAATTTCATGTGTTCTCCAGGAGGTGGATATGGCGCTGGGCCCATTCACAATGACCCCTCAAAGAGCCAGTGTGTGTGACTTCTCCGTCCCTCTGCATCATGAGAATTTTGCCATAATTACGCCCAGACCAAAGCTGCAGAGTGATGTGCTCGGCTTCATCAAGCCCTTCACTGTGCAGGTATTGTGGAATGTCAGTGTCATTGTGGCATTTCAGTGGTTTTTCTGCACGGTTTACCCTGGGTGATGATTGTGTTTGGTAACCCTGATTGTAATTTTCAAATTGAAAAAAAGAAAATCGTTCATAAAAAAGAAATATTCACCGAAATCGTCGAAATACATATCACTAACCAAGAAACGTTAATCAGTAGTTATATCTTTTCACTTGTAGTTTCTAAATTTATTCTGTAAGTGTCCATATGATTTACTCTAACCATCGAAAAAGAATCAATTTTCCTTTGCAACAATGCAGACAGGTTATTTACTCAACGCTTTGCTTGCAGCTTTTAATATGTGCTATATTTTCAATGTAGATCAGGCATTATACCGGTTTTCAAGCTACGATTAAGACGTTTCCATGCTTTCTACCTGCCCATTTCAATACTATCGTATGTCTGTTTCTTGGCGCTACTTCGCTGACGCGAGAAGTGGCGATTAAGTACAATAGAATGAAAAATAGTATATATATATATATATATATACATATATGAACAAAGTGCATAGGAACGCGCACCTTCATAGAACATACAAACTTCCAACAGCCAGGATCGAACCCGGGACCCCTGTGCCACAGGCGGGAATGCTACCGCTAGGCTATGGTCCTGCCTAATAGGAAATAACTATTCGAATACTAAGTACTCGAATACCCTTCGTCTCACATTGGTTAGCAACAGGGTCTACACCGGGCATTTCCCAACAGGCGCTCATAGCCAGCAGATAGCATTTTACTGAACCTAACTGTACAACGCGGAGGTATATGAATATTAGCAAATTTAATTGATAGGCGCATGAAAGAAGGACTTTTGGATGTTAATGTGCTGAGAGGTGCAACTGGAGGGATGTCTGATCATTATCTTGTGGAGGCGAAGGTGAAGATTTGAAGAGGCTTTCAGAAATGAAGAGAGAATGTTGGGATGAAGAGAGTGGTGAGAGTAAGTGAGTTTGAGAAGGAGACTTTTGTGAGGAAGTACCAGGAGAGACTTAGTGTAGAAAAAATGTTAGAGCAAAGGACGGAAGGGGAGTGGGGGAGGAATGGGATGTATTTAGGAAAGCATTGATGCCTTGCGCAAAGATGCTTGTGGCATGAGAAGCGTGGAAGGTTGGCAGATTAAAAAGGGTAGTGAATGGTGGGATGAAGAAGTAATATTATTAGTGAAAGAGGAGAGAGAGGCATTTGGACGATTTTTGCAGGGAATAATGCAAATGACCGGGAGACGTATAAAAGGAAGAGGTAGGAGGTCAAGCGAAAAGTGCAAGGGGTGAAAAAGAGGGCAAATGAGAGTTGGGGTGAGAGAGTATCATTAGATTTTAGGGAGAATAAAATGATGTTTTTGAAGGAGGTAAATAAAGTGCGTAAGACAAGAGAACAAATGGGAACATGGGTGAAGGGGGCAAATGGGGAGGTAATAACACGTATTGGTGATGTGAGGAGATGAAGTGAGTATTCTGAAGTTTTGTTGAGAAAGATGACAGGTGGCAGATATAGGGTGTTTTGGTCGACGTGGTGCGCGAAGTGAGAGGGTCAGGAAGAATGATTTCGTAAACAGGAAAGAGGTCGTGAAAGCTTTGCGGAAGATGAAAGCCGGCAAGGCGGCGAGTTTGGATAGTATTGCAGTGGAATTTATTTAAAAAGGGGGTAACTGTGCAATTGACTGGTTAGGGAGGATATTCAATGCAATTCATGTAATAATGCACCGATGATTCATGTAATAATGCACCGAAACAACATTTCCCTTTCCACATCCAGGCCCCACAGAACTTTCCATGGTTTACCCCAGATGCTTCACATGCCCTGGTTCAATCCATTGACAGCAAGTCGACCCCGGTATACCACATCGTTCCAGTTCACTCTATCCCTTGCACGCCTTTCGCCCTCTTGCATGTTCAGGCCCCGATCACTCAAAATCTTTTTGACTCCATCTTTCCACCTCCAATTTGGTCTCCCTCTTCTCCTCGTTCCCTCCACCTCCGACACATATATCCTCTTGGTCAATCTTTCCTCACCCATTCTCTCCGTGTGACCAAACCATTTCAAAACACCCTCTTCTGCTCTCTCAACCACACTCTTTTTATTTCCACACATCTATCTTACCCTTACATTACTTACTCGATCAAACCACCTCACACCACATATTGTCCTCAAACATCTCATTTCTAGCACTTCCGCCCTCCTGCGCACAACTCTATCCATAGCCCACGCCTCGCAATCATGCAATATTGTTGGAACCACTATTCCTTTAAACATACCCATTTTTGCTTTCCGAGATAATGTTCTCGACTTCCAAACATTTTTTAAGGCTCCCAGAATTTTCGCCCCCTTCCCCACCCTATGATTCACTTCCGCTTCCATGGTTCCATCCGCTGCCAGATCCACTCCCAGATATCTAAAACACTTTACTTCCTCCAGTTTTTCTCCATTCAAACTTACCTCCCAATTGACTTGACCCTCAACCCTACTGTACCTAATAACCTTGCTCTTATTCACATTTACTCTTAACTTTCTTCTCTCACACACTTTACCAAGCTCAGTCACCAGCTTCTGCAGTTTCTCACATGAATCAGCCACCAGCGCTGTATCATCAGCGAACAACTGACTCACTTCCCAAGCTCTCTCATCGCAACAGACTGCATACTTGCCCCTCTTTCCAAAACCCTTACATTCACCTCCCTAACAACCCCATCCATAAACAAATTAAACAACCATGGAGACATCACACACCCCCTGCCGCAAACCTACATTCACTGAGAACCAATCACTTTCCCCTCTATCTACACGTACACATGCCTTACATCCCTGATAAAAACTTTTCACTGCTTGTAACAACTTGCCTCCCACACCATATATTCTTAATACCTTCCACAGAGCATCTCTATCAATTCTATCATATACCTTCTCCAGATCCATAAAAGTTACATACAAATCCATTTGCTTTTCTAAGTATTTCTCACATACATTTTTCAAAGCAAACACCTAATCCACACATCCTCTACCACTTCCCCAATCTGATGCTCTGTACATGCCTTCACGCTCTCAATCAAAACCCTCCCATATAATTTCCCAGAAGTACTCAACAAACTTATACCTCTGTAATGTGAGCACTCATTTTCATCCCCTTTGCCTTTGTACAATGGCACTATGCAAGCATTCCGCCAATCCTCAGTTACCTCACCATGAATCATACATACATTAAATAACCTTACCAACCAGTCAACAATACAGTCACTCCCTTTTTTAATAAGTTCTACTGCAATACCATCCAAACCCACTGCCTTGCCGCCTTTCATCTTCTGCAATGCTTTTACTACCTCTTCTCTGTTTACCAAATAATTCTCTCTAACCCTCTCACTTTGCACACCACCTCGACCAAAACACCCTATATCTACCAAACACATTCAACAAACCTTCAAAATACTCACTCCATCTCCTTTTCACATCACCACTATTTGTTATCGCCTCCCCGTTAGCCCACTTCACTAAATTTCCCATTTGTTCCCTTGTCTTACGCACTATATTTACCTCCTTCCAAAGCATCTTTTCAGTATCCCTAATTTTTAGTGATACCCTCTCACCTCAACTCTCATTTACCCTCTTTTTCACCTCTTGCACCTTTCTCTTGACCTCCTGCCTCTTTCTTTTATACATCTCCCGGTCATTTGCATTATTTCCCTGCAAAAATCGTCCAAATGCCTCTATCTTCCCTTTCACTAATAATCTTACTTCTTCATACCACCACTCACTACCCTTTCTAATCTGCCCACCTCCCACGCTTCTCATGCCACAAGCATCTTTTGCGCAAGCCATCACTGCTTCCCTAAATACATCCCATTTCTCCCCCACTCCTCTAACGTCCTTTGTTCTCACCTTTTTCCATTCTGTGCTCAGTCTCTCCTGATACTTCCTCACACAAGTCTCCTTCCCAAGCTTACTTTAGGTAATGATCAGACATCCCTCCAGTTGCACCTCTCAGCACATTAACATCACTCACACTAGTCTCCTTCCCAAGCTCTCTTACTCTCACCACCGTCTTCACCCCAACATTCTCTCTTCTTTTCTGAAAACCCATACAAATCTTCACCTTAGCCTCCACAAGATACTGATCAGACATCCCTCCAGTTGCACCTCTCAGCACATTAACATCCAAAAGTCTCTCTTTCGCGCTCCTATCAATTAACACGTAATCCAATAACGCTCTCTGGCCATCTCTCCTACTTGCATACGTATACTTATGTATATCTCTCTTTTTAAACCATTTGTTCCCAATTACCAGTCCTTTTTCAGCACATGAATCTACAAGCTCTTCACCATTTCCATTTACAACACTGAACACCACATGTACACCAATTATTCCCTCAACTGCCACAATACTCACCTTTGCATTCAAATCACCCATCACTATAGCACGGTCTCGTGCATCAAAACTAATAACACACTCTTCAGGTGCTCCCAAACACTTGCCTCTCATGATCTTTCTTCTCATGCCAAGGTGCATATGCACCAATAATCACCCAATTCTCTCCATCCACTTTCAGTTTTACCCATATCAATCTAGAGTTTACTGTCTTACACTCTATCACATACTCCCACCACTCATGTTTTAGGATTAGTGCTACTCCTTCCTTTGCTCTTGTCTACTCGCTAACCCCTGACCTTACTCCCAAGACATTCCCAAACCACTCTTCCCCTTAACCATTGAGCTTCTTTCACTCAGAGCCAAAACATGGAGGTTCCTTTCCTCAAACATACTACCTATCTCTCCTTTTTTCTCATCTTGATTACATCCACACACATTTAGACACCCCAATCTGAGCCTTCAAGGAGGACGAGCAATCCCCGCGTGACTCCTTCTTCTGTTTCCCCTTTTAGGAAGTTAAAATACAAGGATTGGAGGGTTTCCAGCCCCCCGCTCCCATTTCCTTTAGTCGCCTTCTATGACACGTGAGGAATGCGTGGGAAAAATTTTTTCTCCCCTATCCCCAGGAATATATATATATATATATATATATATATATATATATATATATATATATATATATATATATATATATATATATATATATATATATATATATATATATATATATATATATATATCCCTGGGGATAGGGGAGAAAGAATACTTCCCACGCATTCCTCACGTGTCATAGAAGGCGACTAGAGGGGACGGGAGCGGGGGCCAGAAATCCTCCCCTCCTTGTATTTTAACTTTCTAAAATGGGAAACAGAATGAGTCACGCGGGGAGTGCTCATCCTCCTCGAAGGCTCAGACTGGGGTGTCTCAATGTGTGTGGGTGTAGCCAAGATGTGAAAAAAGGAGAGATAGGTAGTATGTTTGAGGAAAGGAACCTGGATGTGGACTCAAGGGTAAAGGGGAAGAATGGTTTGGGAATGTCTTGGGAGTAAAGTCAGGGGTTAGTGAGAGGACAAGAGCAAGGGAAGGAGTAGCACTACTCCTGAAACAGGAGTTGTGGGAGTATGTGATAGAATGTAAGAAAGTAAATTCTAGATTGATATGGGTAAAACTGAAAGTTGATGGAGAGAGATGTGTGATTATTGGTGCATATGCACCTGGGCATGAGAAGAAAGATCATCAGAGGCAAGTGGTTTGGGAGCAACTGAATGAGTATGTTAGTGGTTTTGATGCACAAGGCCGGGTTATTGTAATGGGTGATTTGAATGCAAAGATGAGTAATGGGGCAGTTGAGGGAATAATTGGTATACATGGGGTGTTCAGTGTTGTAAATGGAAATAGTGAAGAGCTTGTAGATTTATGTGCTGAAAAAGGACTGGTGATTGGGAATACCTGGTTTAAAAAGCGAGATATACATAAGTATACGTATGTAAGTAGGAGAGATGGCCAGAGAGCGTTATTGGATTACGTGTTAATTGACAGGCGCGCGAAAGAGAGACTTTTGGATGATAATGTGCTGAGAGGTGCAACTGGAGGGATGTCTGATCATTATCTTGTGGAGGCGAAGGTGAAGATTTGTATGGGTTTTCAGAAAAGAAGAGAGAATGTTGGGGTGAAGAGGGTGGTGAGAGTAAGAGAGCTTGGGAAGGAAACTAGTGTGAGGAAGTACCAGGAGAGACTGAGTACAGAATGGAAAAAGGTGAGAACAAAGGAGGTAAGGGGAGTGAGGGAGATATGGGATGTATTTAGGGAAGTAGTGATGGCTTGCGCAAAAGGTGCTTGTTGCATGAGAAGCGTGGGAGGTGGGTTGATTAGAAAGGGTAGCGAGTAGTGGGATGAAGAAGTAAGATTATTAGTGAAAGAGAAGAGAGAGGCATTTGGACGATTTTTGCAGGGAAAAAATGCAAATGAGTGGGAGATGTATAAAAGAAAGAGACAGGAGGTCAAGAGAAAGGTGCAAGAGGTGAAAAAAAGGGCAAATGCGAGTTGAGGTGAGAGAGTATCATTAGATTTTAGGGAGAATAAAAAGTTGTTCTGGAAGGAGGTAAATAAAGTGCGTAAGACAAGGGAGCAAATGGGATCTTCAGCGAAGGGGGCTAATGGGGAGGTGATAACAAGTAGTGGTGATGTGAGAAGGAGATGGAGTGAGTATTTTGAAGGTTTGTTGAATGTGTTTGATGATAGAGTGGCAGATATAGGGTGTTTTGGTCGAGGTGGTGTGCAAAGTGAGAGGGTTAGGGAAAATGATTTGGTAAACAGAGAAGAGGTAGTAAAAGCTTTGCGGAAGATGAAAGCCGGCAAGGCAGCAGGTTTGGATGGTATTGCAGCGGAATTCATTAAAAAAGGGCGTTGACTGTATTGTTGACTGGTTGGTAAGGTTATTTAATGTATGTATGATTCATGGTGAGGTGCCTGAGGATTGGCGGAATGCTTGCATAGTGCCATTGTACAAAGGCAAAGGGGATAAATGTGAGTGCTCAAATTACAGATGTATAAGTTTATTGAGTATTCCGGGTAAATTATATAGGAGGGTATTGATTGAGAGGGTGAAGGCATGTACAGAGCATCAGATTGAGGAAGAGCAGTGTGGTTTCAGAAGTGGTAGAGGATGTGTGGATCAGGTGTTTGCTTTGAAGAATGTATGTGAGAAATACTTAGAAAAGCAAATGGATTTGTATGTAGCATTTATGGATCTGAAGAAAGCATATGATAGAGTTGCTCTGTGGAAGGTATTAAGAATATATGGTGTGGGAGGCAAGTTGTTAGAAGCAGTGAAAAGTTTTTATCAAGGATGTAAGGCATGAGCACGTGTAGGAAGAGAGGAAAGTGATTGGTTCTCAGTGAATGTAAGTTTGCGGTAGGGGTGTGTGATGTCTCCATGGATGTTTAATTTGTTTATGGATATGGTTGTTAGGGAGGTGAATGCAAAAGTTTTGGAAAGAGGGGCAAGTATGCAGTCTGTTGTGGATGAGAGAGCTTGGGAAGTGAGTCAGTTGTTGTTCGCTGATGATACAGCGCTGGTGGCTGATTCATGTGAGAAACTGCAGAAGCTGGTGACTGAGTTTGGTAAAGTGTGTGAAAGAAGAAAGTTAAGAGTAAATGTGAATAAGAGCAAGGTTATTAGGTACAGTAGGGTTGAGGGTCAAGTCAATTGTGAGGTAAGTTTAAATGGAGAAAAACTGGAGGAAGTAAAGTGTTTTAGATATCTGGGAGTGGATCTGGCAACGGATGGAGCCATGGAAGCGGAAGTGAATCATAGGGTGGGGGAGGGGGCGAAAATCCTGGGAGCCTTGAAGAATGTTTGGAAGTCGAGAACATTATCTCCGAAAGCAAAAATGGGTATGTTTGAAGGAATAGTGGTCCCAACAATGTTGTATGGTTGCGAGGCGTGGGCTATGGATAGAGTTGTGCGCAGAAGGGTGGATGTGCTGGAAATGAGATGTTTGAGGACAATGTGTGGTGTGAGGTGGTTTGATCGAGTAAGTAATGTAAGGGTAAGATAGATGTGTGGAAATAAAAAGAGCGTGGTTGAGAGAGCAGAAAAGGGTGTTTTGAAATGGTTTGGGCACATGGAGAGAATGAGTGAGGAAAGATTGACCAAGAGGATATATGTGTCGGAGGTGGAGGGAACAAGGAGAAGTGGGAGACCAAATTGGAGGTGGAAAGATGGAGTGAAAAAGATTTTGACTGATCGGGGCCTGAACATGCAGGAGGGTGAAAGGCGGGCAAGGAATAGATTGAATTGGATCGATGTGGTATACCGGGGTTGACGTGCTGTCAGTGGATTGAATCAGGGCACGTAAAGCGTCTGGGGTAAACCATGGAAAGTTGTGTGGGGCCTGGATGTGGAAGGGAGCTGTGGTTTCGGGCATTATTGCATGACAGCTAGAGACTGAGTGTGAACGTATGGGGCCTTTGTTGTCTTTTCCTAGCGCTACCTCGCACACATGAGGGGGGAGGGGGATGGTATTCCCTGTGTGGCGAGGTGGCGATGAGAATGAATAAAGGCAGACAGTGTGAATTGTGTGTATGGGTATATATGTATGTGTCTGTGTGTGTATATATATATGTGTACATTGAGGTGTATAGGTATGTATATTTGCGTGTGTGGACGTGTATGTATATACATGTGTATGGGGTGGGTTGGGCCATTTCTTTCGTCTGTTTCCTTGCGCTACCTCGCAAACGCGGGAGACAGCGACAAAGCAAAATAAATAATAAATATATATATATATATATATATATATATATATATATATATATATATATATATATATATATATACATAGCGAGGTAGTGCAAGGAAACAGACGAAAGAATGGCCCAACCCACCCACATACACATGAATATACATATACTACATACATTTCAACGTATACATATATACACATATATACGCATGTACATAATTCATACTTGCTCCCTTTATTTTTTCCCGTCGCCACCCCACCACACATGAAAAGACAACCCCCTCCCCCTGAATGCGCGTGAGTTAGCGCTAGGAAAAGACAACAGAGGCCACATTCGTTCACACTCAGTCTATAGCTGTCATGTATAATGCACCGAAACCACAACTCCCTTTACACATCCAGGCCTCACAAAACTTTCCATGGTTTACCCTAGACACTTCACATGCCTTGGTTCAATCCATTGACAGCACGTCGACCCCGGTATGCCACATCTTTCTAATTAACTTTATTCCTTTTACGCCTTTCACCCTCTTGCATGTTCAGGTCCCGATCACTCAAAACCTTTTTCACTCCATCTTTCCACCTCCAATTTAGTCTCCTGTTTCTCCTCGTTCCCTACACCTCTGACATATATATCCTCTTTGTCAATCTTTCCTCACTCATTCTCTCCATGTAACCAAACTATATCTACTGCTCTCTCAACCACACTCCTTTTATTTCCACACATCTTTCTTACCCTTACATTACTTACTCGATCAAACCACCTCACACCACATATTGTCCTCAAACATCTCATTTCCAGCACATCCACCCTCCTGCGCACAACTCTATCTATAGCCCACGCCTCGTAACCATACAACATTGTTGGAACCACTATTCCTTCAAACACACTTTGAAGGATAAAGATATAGAAACGTGTTAATGAACTATTAATTTCCCGCTAAAATTTGACAGAATTCATGAATAATTATTCTGTAAGGACAGCCTCTGTATCAAGTACAGTTATCACTTGTATAGAAAATTATGAACCCTCCTGAATGTAATTAATAATGACATATTGCATTTTAGTAAATGTGTTTCGGATGTTGTTAAAGCTGAGAAGGCTTCCCATTTTTTGTAAATGAAAACTTATTCAAGGTCATCCTTTATACCTGAGAATGACCTTTACCCACCAGGTGTGGCTGTTAATCCTGACCAGCTTACTGAGCGTGGCCACAGCCATGGGCTGTGTAGTATGGGCTGAGGGGAAGATCTTCAGACATTCCGAGAAGAACATCGTCGCAAGAGCTTTCCTCTGGGTCTTTTGCACAGTCACACAAGAAAGTAAGTTTTCATTAACGTTAGGATATGTCTGACCTTGATCCTCGGCCATGCTTTACACTTTCACTGCTCTCGCTCTGCCACACAGCGCCTGCTCTGCACGTGACCTGGCGCTTTATTGGCTCATGTCATCCTCAGAAATCCCAGCTGATTTTCACTTCCACCAGTTCTGTATAGATACCACCAGCAGCCACGCCACAACTGAGAAAAATCGTCCGCTTCTCGTCCATCCAGTGATTGTTGTGGGAGGTGTATGTATTATTCGTCCACTTGACTTGGTGCCACACGTAGGCGCCTATTGTCCTACGATACATATGGCATACAGGGAGAGTCACAAACAGAAGAGATTACATACATGCTGATACAAGTAGAATAAGAAGATAAACATGTTTGGTTGGGGTAGAACTAGAACAGATCAGAATGTTTCTCGGTATATTATTACCATGGAACCAATGAAAGTTTTCACTGTGATGTATCAAAGTATAGTGTAGTTTCATGCTTCACACTAGCCTTCAATTACTTCATTATAGTCATAACTGCAACCGTATTTAGATACTACTTATCCCATGATTTAGAGTTACAGATAATCATGATTTGTGATGTCTACTTCAAGCGTCTACTTTGTCTCACCACAAACAAACCAACAAGAGTATCAAGAATGTAGTTAACTTTAGAAAAGTGACAATTACTGTAGCATTATTGTTTATATCTTAGATGAAAAGAGAATCATTTCCTCATCTAATTATGCAAATAAACAAAGTTCTGCCAGCGTGAATAGCACGGCAGGGTTAAAACATTATATGTGTCGTGTTGTTGTGTCCTGTTGTGTGCACTCCTTCTCTTACCACCAAAAACCATGGAAGCCCTGAAAATCTAGTTTAAGAATACAGACGCAATTCCTGTAGTGTTAATGCAGTTCTGGGGATAAGAGAGTTTTCTGTGCTGCTCGTGTAAATGATATAGAATTTTGTAGTGTGCTTAGTGCATATAGAGTGGAATCACACATTGACGGAAACTAAGAATGTTTAATGTGCTTAAGAATGTATAGTGAAATTAATCAGAGGGAAAAACTCAGTATTCGTAGATTCGCGGAGACCTGCGTCTACCACGTCTCCAGCCTGCCTCAACTTCAGTCCACTTAACACCTTAAGATATTAACATACAGAAAAGTATACTACTATCTTATTGAATTTTCTTTATTTTCTTTTCTTTCTTTTAAACTATTCGCCATTTCCCGCGTTAGCGAGGTAGCGTTAAGAACAGAGGACTGGGCCTTTTTTGGAATATCCTCACCTGGCCCCCTCTGTTCCTTCTTTTGGAAAAAAAAGAAAAAAAAAAAAAAACGAGAATTTTCTTTATTTATGGGTTATATATACTTTTACTCTGTAGGAAAGTCGAGGATAATTTCTCTTGAACCCCGCAATGTAAGGGTTGAAATTGTTAGTTTTCTTATAGCTGATGTTATTCGTTAATCCTCCTATAAACCACAGAACAGAAGGTTAAACTGTGTCCTCTGAATTAGTTAGATATGAAACAAATTTACGACGACCAGCAATATGTTCTTGATGCAATAGTGATGCACAATGATGCATGATTAATGATGCATAATGGTGCTCTCGTAATGATACATAATGATGCATGATAATGATACATAATGATGCATGATAATGATGTATAATGATACAATAATGATGCATAATGATGCATGATAATGATGCATAATGATGCATGATAATGATGTATAATGATACAATAATGATGCATAATGATGCATGATAATGATGCATAATGATACATGATAATGGTGCATCATGATGCATGATAATGATGCAAACTGTTGCCCCGTAACTTGAATTTTTGTTCTAGCATGTGGTTACATTGTACGATCGAGAGCCATGAAGAAAACCTGTAACTTGAGGGGACACTCCAGCAAGCGGATCAGCATTGTCACAATTACTCTCCCTTCACTTAAGATGATGAAATGTGCAAAACTTTGACGCACATCTGGACGCACACAGCTTCTTGTTTGTTCTGCTACGTATTTGATAGGCTTTCGGTAGGTGTTATGGAAAACAGTGAAGCCTTAGAGAAACTAGATGTTAGGATGAAAAGGTGGGAAGAGGAAGCTGGCTTCTTGGCGGTGAAAGCAGTTGCGATGGAGGAAACAGACACAGGTATATCATCTATGGTAGAAGAGTTTAGTCAGTAGGATGGCAACCGTTGAGACGAAGCTGGAAGATACTTCCACCTTCCAACCTGCGAGGAAGACTTGTCGCCGCATTACCGAACAACCGAACGAACTCTCCACTCACAATAGGTTTAGCGTACTGGATGATGAAGTACAGGATGATCGTAGCATCATCCTGGTCGGAAACTCTATAGCCATCTTGGTCGGGGACTCTATAGTCAGATATCAGGACCAGGAGTTCTGTGTGAAGGGTAAAAATAGGAAGAACTTGTGTTATGTCAGGGCTAGGATAGAACACGTCCTAGATAAGTTTGACGACACACTCTCAAACAATCCCGAGGATGTGATTTTGTCGTTCAGGTGGGGACGAACGATGCAGTTGATGAGGAGATTGGAAGAAATATTTGCGAGGTATAAGGATTTTATTAACATGTACAACGAAAGTCGTGGGAAGCTTATATCGGGATTGCTGCCAAGGTATGACGTTAGTTTGTGCACCCTCAGTAGAATGCTGAGGATAAACAGAAGAATCGAAGCTCTCTGTAGGGAGGAGGGTTGTGTGTTTAGTATCGACCTGTGGGAACATTTTAGTCATGATAGATCTCTGTACGCTTGGGATGGTATCACTTAAATAGAACAGGAAATTCCGCCTTGGCAGAGTATTGGGTGAGACTATTAGGCCTTTTTTCGATAAATTACCCAGGAGAGTAAATCACGGTCTAGCTAACGAAGGAACTTGGAGAGTCGGGGAAAGTGAAGGGGTAGCTGTGGTAGGGGTCGGTCCGGGGGTGGGGGGATCTGAGTGTTAAAGGTATCTGAGGAACGAGGCGTCCAGTCTGACCACTATAAAGGTAGCGCTAGAAGGTGGATGGCACCTTGGCGGTCGGATCCTCGGGGAGTATCGGTAACCTCACAGGCAGAAGAATTAACAAAAAAAAAAGGTCGAGTAGGGACAGTTGGGGACAACTCTGGCAGTATAATGAGCGGCTTAGCACAGGTACAAGTCAACTATCAGGTAACTTTGAGGAACGATTCTGGTAGGGTCCAGTGCGGGAGAGCCAGAATGAAGAGACGAACCCAAAACAGATTGAGAACCGTCTCTCTCCCGCTGCTGCACCTGCGAATAGCAACAGTGATAATACAAACACGCATACCGACTGTAAAAGAAAAAAAAAAAGCAATTGTAGTCCAGAAATCAACTCCAAAGAAAATAAGTTTAATATACACAGATGCTCGAAGCATCATTATGAAACGCGCTAAACTTATATCCTATGCAGTTACTGAAAAACCGAACATTGTTGCAATCTTAGAAACGTGGGTAAAATCTGAGAATAGATACTTAATCGCCGAGTTAGCAATATCCGGATACAAACTATTTACGAAAGATCGCTTTGATAAAGTGTTTGAAACTGTTGATCAGGTTAAGAGTTATGATATTGTATACTAAAGACTTAAGTGAGGCTTTTGACAGGCTACCTTATGAGCATGTGCTTAGAAAAATAGAGGCACACGGCATCGGGGGTTGTGTATTTATTTAACTGGATTAGAGCGAGGCTCACTGACAGAAAACAGAGGGTATGCATCAACGGAGTTACATCCCACTTAGGTGATGTACCCAGTGGTGTTCCTCAGGGGTCAGTCTTGGTACCGCAGTTGTTCTTTATACATATAAACGATTTGGATATGGGAATGACCAGCGCCTTAAGTAAATTTGCCGATGACACAAAAGTAGGGGCGGTAATTGACTTAGAAGAAAATTGAGTGAATTTGCAGAGCGACTTAAATAGATTGTCAGAATGAGCGGGTTCATGGGAAATGGAATTCTACATAAGTAAATGCAGAACACTTAGCGTGAATAAAGAAAGGAACACTGATCATAAATTGGACAATGTTACTATTGGTAAAACAGAATGCGAAAGAGATTTAAGGGTACTGGTGAGCAAGGATCTTAAGCCACGGCAACAATGTATCAGAGTGTGTAATAAGGCTAATAGAATGTTACGGTTCATCAATAGGACTGTTAGCAATAAAACTCCTTGAGTATTATTACAGCTTTATTTTGCGTTGGTGAGACCACATTTGGATGATGTAGTACGGTTTTGGGATCCATATTATGCAGTTGATATAGATTTTTTAGAGAGAATACAAAAGCGAATGACAAAAATGATCCCTGGAATTAGAACCTCACTTTTGAATAACTGTTAAAAAGGCTGAGTTTACACTCACTTTAAGAGGAGGAGGCCTAGAGGGGATAAGACTAAAGTTTTTAAGTGAAGGGTATTGATAAAGGTAACATGAGTAAAGTTCTTAGAATGGCGCCTCCGGATAGGACAAGAAATAATAGATTTAGATTAGAAAAAAAATAGATTAAGGTCGAATGTGAGTAAATATGTGTTCGGGAATAGGGTAGTAAATTTATGGAACAAGTTGCTAAGTACAGTAGTGGAAGCTAGATCTTTAGGTAGCTTTAAACGAAGGTTGGATGTGTTTATGGGTTCAGGCGGTTGGTCGTACGATGGACAGACTCAGGATCTGCCTAGAGTGGGTTAAATAAGCCCCTTGCAGTGTCCTCACTTCTTATGTTCTTATGTTCTTATACAGGGTAGGTGGTGGAGTTTTGATCTATGTCGATAACGATCTAAGCGCTATTAAGATAAGCAAAGTAGACACACACTTACGACTCTATATTGACATTACCGACAAGATCAAAAGTAAATTACGTTTCGGCGTTATTTACAGACCTCCTGAAGAAAACGAAGGCGACGATAAGATATTACAGTATGAAATTAAAACTATAGTAAACAGTAAAGAGGTTATAATACTAGGAGACTTCAACAGTCCAAACATAAACTGGAACACAATAACAGGTCACCGAGAGGGAACGAGACTACGGAACTGATTGAAAACGCCTGTCTAGAACAGTTAGATAAAAAAACAACAAAAGGTAAAACATTCTTGATCTTGGCCTCTCAAGTGACACAAATTTAATCAACTCTTACGAAGTAGGCAATAATTTGTCAAACAACGTTCACAGTTTGATTATATTAGAGATAGATTCATATTATGAAAGAAACGATGACAAACTCTTGATCCCAGACCATGGGTGAGCAAATTTTGAAAGCATTAGACACGAAATTCGTGATACCAACTGGACGAAACTTCTTGACGTTCACACAGTAAGAGAAATGTGGAATGATTCTAAAAACAGATTACTTGAGACTGAAAACAAACATATTGCGAATTACGAAGAGAACTTGCAATATTTCAAAGCCATCATGGATGAAAAGGAGAATAGATGGAATGATTTGCAAAAAAAAAAGAAAACATAAGAATTCAGATCAATGGGAACCGATGAAAATCGCCAGGAATTAATCAAAATCCAAAGAGAGAGTAAAAAGGTCATAAGACTAAGTAAACACGAGAAAGAAAGAAGAATTTCCTTGAAAGTAATGACAAATCCTAAACAATACTTCAATATATAAGACAAAGGAAGACAGTAAAAGAAGAAATTGGACCATTACGAAACGAACATGATACACTAACTACTGATGAAAAAGAACTGGCTACCATACTAAAATAAATCTATTCCTTTAACTCCGTACTCACAATTGAAGAAACATCTCGAATACCGCAACCAATGAATATGTTTCATGGATCTGATGAAGAAGAGTAGAAGATAAGAGAAATAGAGAGCACTGAAGTACGTAGATAAATGGTCCAATTGAACCGTAAGAAATCAAACGGCCCAGACACCTTGGCTCCAAGAGTTTTAAAAGAGGGTCAGGGTACAGCTGATATACCCCATAACAAAAGTATTCCATAAATATTATTCAGATGGTCAGGTGCCAACTAACTGGAAACTAGCAAATCTTACTCCTATATATAACAAAGGAGACAAAAGAAAAATGTGCCTTGAACTACCGCTCAATTAGCCTTATGTCAGTGTTCGTAAAACGATGGAAAAAATAATACGAGATGAGATTGTCACGTTTCTAGAACACAAAATCATATCGGACAACCAACACGGTTTCCGCAATAAAAGATTCTGTCTGACTAATTAGCTGGATTTTTTTAATGTTACTTATCAGAATTGTGAGTGAAAAGTACTGTTTGATGTAGCATAAATAGATTTCCAAAAGGCTTTCGATAATGAAGCTCACAAGAGACCTTTAAATAAACTCAAAGCACACGGAATCGGTTAAGAACTCTGCACAGGGATCGGAGACTGGCTTACAGAAAGAAAGCAGCGTGTAATATTAAATGGCAAAGCCTCATATTGGCTAGACATAACAAGGGGTGTGCCACAGAGGTCGGTCCGAAGCCCAGTTCTTTTCATAATATACACTGATAACCCAGAACTCGGTCTCATATCTAAGATCTCCAAATTTGCTGACGATACTAAACTTGGAGTTAGAGCTGTAAACAGACGGGACTGCAAAGTGATTGAAAAAGATCTTAACTTACTAGCAGAGTGGTCAGACAGATGGCAAATGAAGTTCAATGTTGACAAGTGTAGTTATGCACTTTGGAGACAAGAATATACCTTGCGACTACAAACTATTCGGAAACTGTACAGTTCACGAAGAAAAGGTCATTGAGTTGTCATTAGCAACAATCTGAATAACGCTAAACAGTATCAAGCAGCAAGTTAAAAAAAAAAGGCAAACAAATGTTAGGTTTCATATCGAGGAACATACATTACAAAACACCAGAAACAATTCTCACACTTTATATGTCTCTAGTAAGACTACACCTTGAATATGCAGTCCAGTTTTGGTCCCAAAACTTTAAAAAAAAAAAGATACGAGGGAAAATTAGAGGAAATACAAAGACGTGTTTCAAATCGAAACCATCCCTTAGAAATCTGACGTACGAAGAGAGGCTAAAACGATTGGATCTCTTCTACCTTAAAACACGTAGATTTCGCGCCAACGTAACCCAACTGTTCAAAGTTCTGAACAAGTTCGATAAAGTAAACTACGAACATCTCAAAATACAAGAATATATGGTTACCAGGACAAATGGAATAAAACTCAAAGCTAAAAGATGTAGTACGGACCTGGGAGAAAGCTTTTCTCTTGTAGGTGTGTTGAACACTTGAATAAGTTACCGTCAGACGTTTGAACGCTAAGACTATACCTTCAAAAATCGTTTAGACAAATACTTTATAGATTCAGGAATACTTTGAGAAAAACCCCAGAAATGAACTGCATAAATGACATCGGTAACGGTGACATTAGAAGGCTAATGTGCAGCAGCGGGGAGTGTGTGATAGCTTAAAAAACTGCTGAGCAGAATTACATTTTCTTGTCAATTTGCATTTTTTTTCCCCAGACAACCCAGTGGTGGGCTAACCAGGCCTCCTGTTATCTGTCTTTCTCATGTAAACTCATGTAAACTCATGATAACTACTAGTGATGGTAATCACTATCGCCTGCTTATTTATATTCTTAGTAGCCTTGTTGAAACTTAACATATTATGTCTCTCTATAATTATTCAGCCAAATCTTAACCTGAAAGAACTGGGTCGTTTAATTCTATGTAATCTTGAGATAAAACGTTTCAAGGTTTCAGCGTTTTTCTATGATTTATCAGTTAGTTTCAGTCCCTCTGTTTAATCTAATTCAAGTTAGCCAGAGATATCTTTTGTAGAGTCAGTCACATGAATAAATCGACAGCAGTGTATTTCCATCGCTGGTTCAAGGGCACTTGCTCCAGTATCATCAACAACATAACATTCATCGTTGTCATACACCAGTACCCAGTAGTCCACAGTTGCTGGTGGCTTTGGTTTTACTTCATACAATACACTCATTATTCATAGTCTTCCAGTCCCATATCGTCCACTCCTTCACAGGCTCTAAGTAGTTGCCAAAAAAGGTCTGGTTTGAATTATCAGTATCAACGTCCTTTTTGCGCAAGCAAAGCAGCCACTTCTTCAGCAACGTTGCTGCCTTTTTCCATCCATTCCACAGCCTCTGAGTGACTTGGTGTCTGATAGTGATCATATATGATCCTCAGTGTTCATGCTCCACAATGCCGGCATCATTACAGGCATATGTAGTGTTCTTTCATCCTTCCCACAGGTTCTCACTGGCTGCCTAAGAAGGACGGAAGCCGCATCATAGTAAGCTTTTGGCTTCTGGCATCCTTAGTGTTCATGTCCTCCTACAGTGGTATCCTTACGGCCATGCTCACCCTTCCTCGAGTTACCGTCACGATTGATTCTTTGGCCGACCTTGTGTCCCAGTCTGCCCTCCCCTGGCGACTTGAAACAGGCGCTGCGATATTGACGTATCTCAAGGTAACACTGTGACACATGCAAAACTTTATCTACTACCATTTGGTTTTCATTTGATCTAAATGGGTAGTTTCAACGTGATAACTTCTTTTGAAAAATCATTCGTGAATACATTTCAGCAATTAGCAAGTAGCGATTCAACTTTCTTTGCAGGTGAATATTATCCATCGCTTTTCCCTAGTTAATGAATTGTAGTTAACCATTCATTATGATGTACTCTGTAAGGAGTCGAAAGAGGAAGTGCATCAGAAGGCATACAGAAACATGGGGCCCACCATCTACGCTTTATTGCGGGAACGTCAGGCCGTCGCTGAAGGGAAGATCGCTGTCATTTGCGACGAGACCAGTATGAAGAAAGCAATGGATTTAGATTTTAGGTATGAAAATGTCACAATTACCACTATATATCCATATTGATAACCTCCTGGTCTCTCAGTGACACTGTCACGAAGACGTACCTTTGGATGTAATTGTTTGTAAACAACCAACAAAAGTGCACTTATAACTATATATGTATCAGTCTGTCTATCTATCTAACTATCTATCTAACGACCCTTGTATCTATTTCTCTGCCTCTCTCTCTCTCTCTCTCTCTCTCTCTCTCTCTCTCTCTCTCTCTCTCTCTCTCTCTCTCTCTCTCTCTCTCTCTCTCTCTTCTGTAAATATATATATATATATATATATATATATATATATATATATATATATATATATATATATATATATATATATATATATACACATATATATATATATGTGGCATGAGAAGAGTGGGAGGTGGGTTGATTAGAAAGGGTAGTGAGTGGTGGGATGAAGAAGTAAGAGTATTAGTGAAAGAGAAGAGAGAGGCATTTGGACGATTTTTGCAGGGAAAAAATGCAATTGAGTGGGAGATGTATAAAAGAAAGAGACAGGAGGTCAAGAGAAAGGTGCAAGAGGTGAAAAAAAGGGCAAATAAGAGTTGGGGTGAGAGAGTATCATTAAATTTTAGGGAGAATAAAAAGATGTTCTGGAAGGAGGTAAATAAAGTGCGTAAGACAAGGGAGCAAATGGGAACTTCAGTGAAGGGCGCAAATGGGGAGGTGATAACAAGTAGTGGTGATGTGAGAAGAAGATGGAGTAAGTATTTTGAAGGTTTGTTGAATGTGTTTGATGATAGAGTGGCAGATATAGGGTGTTTTGGTCGAGGTGGTGTGCAAAGTGAGAGGGTTAGGGAAAATGATTTGGTAAAGAGAGAAGAGGTAGTGAAAGCTTTGCGGAAGATGAAAGCCGGCAAGGCACCAGGTTTGGATGGTATTGCAGTGGAATTTATTAAAAAAGGGGGTGACTGTATTGTTGACTGTTTGGTAAGGTTATTTAATGTATGTATGACTCATGGTGAGGTGCCTGAGGATTGGCGGAATGCGTACATAGTGCGATTGTACAAAGGCAAAGGGGATAAGAGTGAGTGCTCAAATTACAGAGGTATAAGTTTGTTGAGTATTCCTGGTAAATTATATGGGAGGGTATTGATTGAGAGGGTGAAGGCATGTACAGAGCATCAGATTGGGGAAGAGCAGTGTGGTTTCAGAAGTGGTAGAGGATGTGTGGATCAGGTGTTTGCTTTGAAGAATGTATGTGAGAAATACTTAGAAAAGCAAATGGATTTGTATGTAGCATTTATGGATCTGGAGAAGGCATATGATAGAGTTGATAGAGATGCTCTGTGGAAGGTATTAAGAATATATGGGGTGGGAGGAAAGTTGTTAGAAGCAGTGAAAAGTTTTTATCGAGGATGTAAGGCATGTGTACGTGTAGGAAGAGAGGAAAGTGATTGGTTCTCAGTGAATGTAGGTTTGCGGCAGGGGTGTGTGATGTCTCCATGGTTGTTTAATTTGTTTATGGATGGGGTTGTTAGGGAGGTAAATGCAAGAGTTTTGGAAAGAGGGGCAAGTATGAAGTCTGTTGGGGATGAGAGAGCTTGGGAAGTGAGTCAGTTGTTGTTCGCTGATGATACAGCGCTGGTGGCTGATTCATGTGAGAAACTGCAGAAGCTGGTGACTGAGTTTGGTAAAGTGTGTGGAAGAAGAAAGTTAAGAGTAAATGTGAATAAGAGCAAGGTTATTAGGTACAGTAGGGTTGAGGGTCAAGTCAATTGGGAGGTGAGTTTGAACGGAGAAAAACTGGAGGAATTGAAGTGTTTTAGATATCTGGGAGTGGATCTGGCAGCGGATGGAACCATGGAAGCGGAAGTGGACCATAGGGTGGGGGAGGGGGCGAAAATTCTGGGGGCCTTGAAGAATGTGTGGAAGTCGAGAACATTATCTCGGAAAGCAAAAATGGGTATGTTTGAAGGAATAGTGGTTCCAACAATGTTGTATGGTTGCGAGGCGTGGGCTATGGATAGAGTTGTGCGCAGGAGGATGGATGTGCTGGAAATGAGATGTTTGAGGACAATGTGTGGTGTGAGGTGGTTTGATCGAGTGAGTAACGTAAGGGTAAGAAAGATGTGTGGAAATAAAAAGAGCGTGGTTGAGAGAGCAGAAGAGGGTGTTTTGAAGTGGTTTGGGCACATGGAGAGGATGAGTGAGGAAAGATTGACCAAGAGGATATATGTGTCGGAGGTTGAGGGAGCAAGGAGAAGAGGGAGACCAAATTGGAGGTGGAAAGATGGAGTGAAAAAGATTTTGTGTGATCGGGGCCTGAACATGCAGGAGGGTGAAAGGAGGGCAAGGAATAGAGTGAATTGGAGCGATGTGGTATACCGGGGTTGACGTGCTGTCAGTGGATTGAATCAAGGCATGTGAAGCGTCTGGGGTAAACCATGGAAAGCTGTGTAGGTATGTATATTTGCGTGTGTGGACGTATGTATATACATGTGTATGGGGGGGGTTGGGCCATTTCTTTCGTCTGTTTCCTTGCGCTACCTCGCAAACGCGGGAGACAGCGACAAAGTATAAAAAAAATATATATATATATTATATATATATATATATATATATATATTTCTGGTTTCAGAAGTGGTAGAGGATGTGTGGATCAGGTGTTTGCTTTGAAGAATGTATGTGAGAAATACTTAGAAAAGCAAATGGATTTGTATGTAGCATTTGTGGATCTGGAGAAGGCATATGATAGAGTTGATAGAGATGCTCTGTGGAAGGTATTAAGAATATATGGTGTGGGAGGAAAGTTGTTAGAAGCAGTGAAAAGTTTTTATCGAGGATGTAAGGCATGTGTACGTGTAGGAAGAGAGGAAAGTGATTGGTTCTCAGTGAATGTAGGTTTGCGGCAGGGGTGTGTGATGTCTCCATGGTTGTTTAATTTGTTTATGGATGGGGTTGTTAGGGAGGTAAATGCAAGAGTTTTGGAGAGAGGGGCAAGTATGAAGTCTGTTGGGGATGAGAGAGCTTGGGAAGTGAGTCAGTTGTTGTTCGCTGATGATACAGCGCTGGTGGCTGATTCATGTGTGAAACTGCAGAAGCTGGTGACTGAGTTTGGTAAAGTGTGTGGAAGAAGAAAGTTAAGAGTAAATGTGAATAAGAGCAAGGTTATTAGGTACAGTAGGGTTGAGGGTCAAGTCAATTGGGAGGTGAGTTTGAATGGAGAAAAACTGGAGGAAGTGAAGTGTTTTAGATATCTGGGAGTGGATCTGGCAGCGGATGGAACCATGGAAGCGGAAGTGGATCATAGGGTGGGGGAGGGGGCGAAAATTCTGGGGGCCTTGAAGAATGTGTGGAAGTCGAGAACATTATCTCGGAAAGCAAAAATCGGTATGTTTGAAGGAATAGTGGTTCCAACAATGTTGTATGGTTGCGAGGCGTGGGCTATGGATAGAGTTGTGCGCAGGAGGATGGATGTGCTGGAAATGAGATGTTTGAGGACAATGTGTGGTGTGAGGTGGTTTGATCGAGTGAGTAACGTAAGGGTAAGAGAGATGTGTGGAAATAAAAAGAGCGTGGTTGAGAGAGCAGAAGAGGGTGTTTTGAAGTGGTTTGGGCACATGGAGAGGATGAGTGAGGAAAGATTGACCAAGAGGATATATGTGTCGGAGGTGGAGGGAACGAGGAGAAGTGGGAGACCAAATTGGAGGTGGAAAGATGGAGTGAAAAAAATTTTGTGTGATCGGGGCCTGAACATGCAGGAGGGTGAAAGGAGGGCAAGGAATAGAGTGAATTGGATCGATGTGGTATACCGGGGTTGACGTGCTGTCAGTGGATTGAATCAGGGCATGTGAAGCGTCTGGGGTAAACCATGGAAAGCTGTGTAGGTATGTATATTTGCGTGTGTGGACGTATGTATATACATGTGTATGGGGGTGGATTGGGCCATTTCTTTCGTCTGTTTCCTTGCGCTACCTCGCAAACGCGGGAGACAGCGGCAAAAAAAAAAAATATATATATATATATATGAAGGCGCACCTTCGTAGAACATGCAAATCTCCAACAGCCAGGATCGAACCCGGAACCCCTGTGCAACAAGCGGGAGCGCTACCGCTAGGCTATGATCGCCACGACCCTTGTATCTATTTCTCTGCCTCTCTCTCTCTCTCTCTCTCTCTCTCTCTCTCTCTCTCTCTCTCTCTCTCTCTCTCTCTCTCTCTCTCTCTCTCTCTCTCTCTCTCTCCTTTGTAAATATATATATATGTATATATATATATATATATATATATATATATATATATATATATATATATATATATATATATATATATATATATATATATATATATATATATATATATATATATATAAAGTGCATATGAACGCGCACCTTCAGAAAACATACAAACCTTCAACAGCCATGATCGAACGCGGGACACCTGTGCAAGAGGCGGGAGCGCTACCGCTGGACTATAATCGCCCCTGATAGGGAATACAAGGAGGGGAACTGTATTCAGAGAGAGAGAGAGAGAGAGAGAGAGAGAGAGAGAGAGAGAGAGAGAGAGAGAGAGAGAGAGAGAGAGAAATTTGATAGTATTTCTTTGCTTACAGTACCACAGGTCAGTGTCATCTATACATAGCACAAGGGAAGGTGATGACCAATGCCATGATGAGTCTAGCGTTCAGGAAGAACTCTAAATACCTGGTCCAGGCTAATCATCGGTAAGTATCATGGTATCACGCTCTCATATTAAACACGTTGCACAATATTCAGTCCTAGCACTTGCGGATATCTTCAACTGCTCCAGGTTATACAATAAAATCCCTAATGTCTAAAACTTGCCAACATAATACCAATCCTAAAACACTACAATCACCCAATTTCTTCTTCTCCTGCCTCATGTCACTTATACCTCCGGTATCCAATCTCTGAAAATATGATCCACAACATCAACAAACAAAACATCTCACTCTTACGCAGCCGCTCAGCAACCAAGTTACGTATAAGTTTGCTGATTCATCGCGACCCAGGGGAAAGCTTTACGGAAGATGAAATCGGCAAGGATGATATTTCAGTGAAATTTATTGATAAAGGCGGTGACTGTACATATATATATATATATATATATATATATATATATATATATATATATATATTTTTTTTTATACTTTGTCGCTGTCTCCCGCGTTTGCGAGGTAACGCAAGGAAACAGACGAAAGAAATGGCCCAACCCACCCCCATACACATGTATATACATACGTCCACACACGCAAATATACATACCTACACAGCTTTCCATGGTTTACCCCAGACGCCTCACATGCCCTGATTCAATCCACTGACAGCACGTCAACCCCGGTATACCACATCGCTCCAATTTACTCTATTCCTTGCCCTCCTTTCACCCTCCTGCATGTTCAGGCCCCGATCACACAAAATCTTTTTCACTCCATCTTTCCACCTCCAATTTGGTCTCCCTCTTCTTGCTCCCTCCACCTCCGACACATATATCCTCTTGGTCAATCTTTCCTCACTCATTCTCTCCATGTGCCCAAACCATTTCAAAACACCCTCTTCTGCTCTCTCAACCACGCTCTTTTTATTTCCACACATCTCTCTTACCCTTACGTTACTTACTCGATCAAACCACCTCACACCACACATTGTCCTCAAACATCTCATTTCCAGCACATCCATCCTCCTGCGCACAACTCTATCCATAGCCCACGCCTCGCAACCATACAACATTGTTGGAACCACTATTCCTTCAAACATACCCATTTTTGCTTTCCGAGATAATGTTCTCGACTTCCACACATTCTTCAAGGCTCCCAGAATTTTCGCCCCCTCCCCCACCCTATGATCCACTTCCGCTTCCATGGTTCCATCCGCTGCCAGATCCACTCCCAGATATCTAAAACACTTCACTTCCTCCAGTTTTTCTCCATTCAAACTCACCTCCCAATCAACTTGACCCTCAACCCTACTGTACCTAATAACCTTGCTCTTATTCACATTTACTCTTAACTTTCTTCTTTCACACACTTTACCAAACTCAGTCACCAGCTTCTGCAGTTTCTCACATGAATCAGCCACCAGCGCTGTATCATCAGCGAACAACAACTGACTCACTTTCCCAAGCTCTCTCATCCCCAACAGACTTCATCCTTGCCCCTCTTTCCAAAACTCTTGCATTCACCTCCCTAACAACCCCATCCATAAACAAATTAAACAACCATGGAGACATCACACACCCCTGCCGCAAACCTACATTCACTGAGAACCAATCACTTTCCTCTCTTCCTACACGTACACATGCCTTACATCCTCGATAAAAACTTTTCACTGCTTCTAATAACTTGCCTCCCACACCATATATTCTTAATACCTTCCACAGAGCATCTCTATCAATTCTATCATATGCCTTCTCCAGATCCATAAATGCTACATACAAATCCATTTGCTTTTCTAAGTATTTCTCACATACATTCTTCAAAGCAAACACCTGATCCACACATCCTCTACCACTTCTGAAACCACACTGCTCTTCCCCAGTCTGATGCTCTGTACATGCCTTCACCCTCTCAATCAATACCCTCCCATACAATTTGCCAGGAATACTCAACAAACTTATACCTCTGTAATTTGAGCACTCACTCTTATCCCCTTTGCCTTTGTACAATGGCACTATGCACGCATTCCGCCAATCCTCAGTCACCTCACCATGAGTCATACATACATTAAATAACCTTACCAACCAGTCAACAATACAGTCACCCCTTTTTTAATAAATTCCACTGCAATACCATCCAAACCTGCTGCCTTGCCGGCTTTCATCTTCCGCAAAGCTTTTACTACCTCTTCTCTGTTTACCAAATCATTTTCCCTAACCCTCGCACTTTGCACACCACCTCGACCAAAACACCCTATATCTGCCACTCTATCATCAAACACATTCAACAAACCTTCAAAATACTCACTCCATCTCCTTCTCACATCACCACTACTTGTTATCACCTCCCCATTTGCGCCCTTCACTGAAGTTCCCATTTGCTCCCTTGTCTTACGCACTTTATTTACCTCCTTCCAGAACATCGTTTTATTTTCCCTAAAATTTAAAGATACTCTCTCACCCCAACTCTCATTTGCCCTTTTTTTCACCTCTTGCACCTTTCTCTTGACCTCCTGTCTCTTTCTTTTATACGTCTCCCACTCAATTTCATTTTTTCCCTGCAAAAATCGTCCAAATGCCTCTCTCTTCTCTTTCACTAATACTCTTACTTCTTCATCCCACCACTCACTACCCTTTCTAATCAACCCACCTCCCACTCTTCTCATGCCACAAGCATCTTTTGCGCAATCCATCACTGATTCCCTAAATACATCCCATTCCTCCCCACTCCCCCACCCCCACATATATGGGTATGTTTGAAGGAATAGTGGTTCCAACAATGTTGTATGGTTGCGAGGCGTGGGCTATGGATAGAGTTGTGCGCAGGAGGATGGATGTGCTGGAAATGAGATGTTTGAGGACAATGTGTGGTGTGAGGTGGTTTGATCGAGTAAGTAACGTAAGGGTAAGAGAGATGTGTGGAAATAAAAAGAGCGTGGTTGAGAGAGCAGAAGAGGGTGTTTTGAAATGGTTTGGGCACATGGAGAGAATGAGTGAGGAAAGATTGACCAAGAGGATATATGTGTCGGAGGTGGAGGGAACGAGGAGAAGTGGGAGACCAAATTGGAGGTGGAAAGATGGAGTGAAAAAGATTTTGTGTGATCGGGGCCTGAACATGCAGGGGGGTGAAAGGAGGGCAAGGAATAGAGTGAATTGGATCGATGTGGTATACCGGGGTTGACGTGCTGTCAGTGGATTGAATCAGGGCATGTGAAGCGTCTGGGGTAAACCATGGAAAGCTGTGTAGGTATGTATATTTGCGTGTGTGGACGTATGTATATACATGTGTATGGGGGGGGGGTTGGGCCATTTCTTTCGTCTGTTTCCTTGCGCTACCTCGCAAACGCGGGAGACAGCGACAAAGCAAAAAAAAAAAAAAAATATATATATATATATATATATATATATATATATATATATATATATGTTTATATATATATATATATATATATATATATATATATATATATATATATATGTCTATATATATATATATATATATATATATATATATATATATATATATATATATATATATATATATATATATATATATATATATATATGTTTATATATATATATATATATATATATATATATATATATATATATATATATATATATATATATATATATATATATTATTGTTATTATTATTATTATCATTTTGCTTTGTCGCTGTCTCCCGCGTTAGCGAGGTAGCGCAAGGAAACAGACGAAAGAATGGCCCAACCCACCCACATACACATGTATATGCATACACGTCCACACACACAAATATACATACCTATACATCTCAATGTACGCATATATATATACACACACAGACATATACATATATACACATGTACATAATTCATACTGTCTGCCTTCATTTATTCACATCGCCACCTCGCCACACATGGAATAACAACCCCCTCCCCCCCTCATGTGTGCGAGGTAGCGCTAAGAAAAGACAACAAAGGGCTCATTCGTTCACACTCAGTCTCTAGCTGTCATGTAATAATGCACCGAAACCACAGCTCCTTTTCCACATCCAGGCCCCACAACACTTTCCATGGTTTACCCCAGACGCTTCACATGCCCTGGTTCAATCCAATGAAAGCACTTCGACCCCGGCATACCACATCGTTCCAATTCACTCTATTCCTTCCACGCCTTTCACCCTCCAGCATGTTTAGACCCCGATCACTCAAAATCTTTTTCACTCCATCTTTCCACCTCCAATTTGGTCTCCCACTTCTCCTCGTTCCCTCCACCTCCGACATATATATCCTCTTGGTTAATCTTTCCTCACTCATTCTCTCCATGTGACCAAACCATTTCAAAACACCCTCTTCTGCTCTCTCAACCATACTCTTTTTATTCCACACATCTCTCTTACCCTTAAATTACTTACTCGATCAAACAACCTCACACCACATATTGTCCTCAAACATCTCATTTCCAGCACATCCACCCTCCTGCGCAACACTCTATCTATACCCCACGCCTCGCAGCCATACAACATTGTTGGAACCACTATTCCTTCAAAGATAACCATTTTGCTCTCCGAGACAATGTTCTCGACTTCCAAACATTCTTCAAGGCTCCCAGGATTTTCACCCCCTCCCCCACCCTATGATTCACTTCCGCTTCCATGGTTCTATCCGCTGCCAGATCCACTCCCAGATATCTAAAACACTTTACTTCCTCCAGTTTTTCTCCATTCGAACTTACCTCCCAATCAACTTGACCCTCAACCCTACTGTACCTAATAACCTTGCTCTTATTCACATTTACTCTTAACTTTCTTCTTTCACACACTTTACCAAACTCAGTCACCAGCTTCTGCAGTTTCTCACATTAATCAGCCACCAGCGCTGTATCATCAGCGAACAACAACTGACTCACTTCCCAATCTCTCTCATCCCCAACAGACTGCATACTTGCTCCTCTTTCCAAAACTCTTGCATTCACCTCCATAACAACCCCATCCATAAACAAATTAAACAACCATGGAGACATCACACACCCCTGCCGCAAACCTACATTCACTGAGAACCAATCACTTTCCTTTCTTCCTACACGTACACATGCCTTACATCCTCGATAAAAACTTTTCACTGCTTCTAACAACTTGCCTCCCACACCATACATTCTTAATACCTTCCACAGAGCATCTCTATCAACTCCATCATATCCCTTCTCCAGATCCATAAATGGTACATAAAAATCCATTTCCTTTTCTAAGTATTTCTCACATACATTCTTCAAAGCAAACACCTGATCCACACATCCTTTACCACTTCTGAAACTACACTGCTCTTCCTCAATCTGATGCTCTGTACATGACTTCACCCTCTCAATCAATACCCTCCCATATGATTTACCAGGAATACTTAACAAACAAATACCTCTGTAATTTGAACGCTCATCTTTATCCCCTTTGCCTTTGTACAATGCTCACTATGCATGCATATATATATATATATATATATATATATACAAATATATGAAATATATCATGATTTTTCGCTATCTCCTGCGTTAGCGAGGCAGAGCAATGAAACAGACTAAAGAATGGCCCAACCCTCCCACATACAAATGTATTTGCATACACGTCCACTCCCGCACATATACATACTTATACATTTCAACGTATGCATATATACACATGTACATAATTCATACTTGCTGCCCTTACTCATTTCCGTTGCCGCCCCCCACACATGAAGTGATAGCTCCCTCTCCATGAACGCACGTGAGGTAGCGCTAGGAAAAGACAACAAAGGCCTCATTCATTCACACTCCTTCTGTAGCTGTCATGTATAATGCACCGAAACCACAGCTCCCTTTCCACATCCAGGCTCCACAAAACTTTCCATGGTTTACCCCAGACGTTTCGCATGCCCTAGTTCAATCCATTGACGGCACCTCGACCCTCGTATACCACATCGTTCCAATTCTCTCAATATATTGCACGTCTTTCACCCCCCTGCTTGTTCAGGCCCCGATCGCTCAAAATCCTTTTCACTCCGTCTTTCCACCTCCTTTGGTCTCCCACTTCTCGTTTCCTCCACCTCTGACGCATATATTCTGTTTGTTAATCTTTCCTCACTCATTCTCTCCATATGACCAAACCATTTCAATACACCCTGTTCTGCTCTCTCAAACACACTCCTTGTACACACATCTTTCTTACCCTTTCATTACTTAATCGATCAAACCACCTCACACCACGTATTGTCCTAAAAATCTCATTTCCAATACATCCATCTCCTTTCACGCCTTACAACCATATAACATTGTTGGAACCACTATTACCTCAAACATACCCATTTCTGCTTTCGGAAATAATGTTCTCTCCTTCCACATATCCTTCAACGCTCCCAGAACTTTCGCCCCCTCCCCCATCCTGTAACTCACTTCCGCTTCCCTGGTTCCATCCGCTGTCAAATCCACTCCCCAGATGTCTAAAGCACTTCACTCCCCACAGTTTTTCTCCATTTAAACCTACCTCCCAATTGATTTGTCCCTCAACCCTTCTGTGCCTAATAAACTTACCATTATTCACATTTATCTCAGCTTTCTTTTTTCGCACACTTTACCAAACTCAGTCACCAGCTTCTGCAGTTTCTCACCCGAAACAGCTACCAGCGTTGTATCATCAGCAAGCAAAAGCTGACTCACTTCTCAAGCCCTCTCATCCACAATAGATTGCGTACTTGCCCCTCTCTCCAAAACTCTTGCATTCACCTCCCTAACAACCCCATCCATAAACAAATTAAACAAAAATGTAGACACCACCCACCTCTCCAACAAATCGACATTCACTAAGAAGCAAACAATTTCCTCTCTTCCTACTCGTACACATGCCTTACATCCCCGATAAAAAAAAAAAAATTTCACTTCTTGTAACAACTTGCCTCCCACATCATATAGTCTTTATACCTTCTACAGAACATCTCCATCATATGACTTCGCCAGATCCATAAATGCTACATATAGATCCGATTGTTTTTCCAAGTATTACTCACATGCATTCTTCAAAGCCAACACGTGATCCACACGTCCTCTACCACTTCTGAAAACACACTGCTCTTCCCCAATCTGATGCTCTGTACATGCCTTCACCCTCTCAATCAATACCCTCCCATATGATTTCCCAGGGATACTCAACAAACTTATACCTCTGTAGTTTGAACACTCACCTTTATCCCCTTTGCCTTTGTGAATTGGCACTATCCTCATGCACTTCACCATGAGCAATACATACATTGAATATCCTCACCAACCAGTCAACGACAAAGTCACACCCTTTTTTGATAAATTCCACTGGCATACCATTCAAATCCTCGACCTTGCGGGCTTTCATCTTATCCAAAGCTTTCGCTACCTCTTCTCTGTTTACCAAACTATTCTCCCTGGCCCTCTCACTTCGCACACCACCTCAACCAAAACACACTATATCTGCCAGTCCATCATCTAACGCATTCAACAAGCCTTCAAAATACTTAATCCATCTCCTCACATCACCACTACTTGTTATTACCTCCCATTAGCCCCCTTCACTGGTGTTCCCATTTGTTCTCCTTTCTTACGCACTTTATTTACCTCCTTCCAAAACAGAGGTGGAGGGAACGAGAAGTGAGAGACCAAATTGTACGTGGAAGGATGGAGTGAAAAAGATTTTGAGCGATTGGGGCTTTAACATGAGGGGGGGGGTGTTGAAAGGCGTGCAAGGAATAGAGTGAATTGGAACGATGTGGTATACCAGGTTCGACGTGCTGTCAATGGATTGAACTAGGGCATGTGAAGCGTCTGGGGTAAACCATGGAAATCTTTTCTAGGGCATGGATGTGGAAAGGGAGCTGTGGTCTCGGTGCATCGTACATGATAGCTAGAGGCTGAGTGTGAACGAATGTGGCCTTTGTTGTCTTTTCCTTGCACTACCTCGCGCCCGTTCTAGGGAGGAGGGGGGGGTGTCATTTCAGGCGTGGGCGGGGTGGCGACGGGAACGAATAAAGGCAGCAAGTATGCCTATCAGGCTAATATTACGAATAGTTAGCATTTTGCAGAACTTTACTATCAAAAGATAAGGTATATGAACACGAATATGGTGCCTACGAACGCGCACTTTCATGGAACACATAATGCCCCCCAGCAGCAAAGATTCGTACCAGAGACCTTTTACATGGCAGTTGTTAACGCTAACTATTCGGCTATGATCATCTGTAATAGGGAAATGACTCTTATATTACAGGTAATCGAATATTCTTCATCTGACATCCATGAACAACGGAGTCTAGACTGTTCAAATCCCATCAAGTTCACATTAACAGTTGCTGGCATTTTACAGAGCTTTACCGTCAAACGTGGCGGTATATGAACACGAATATAATGAACATGAACACGGACTCTCACAAAACACATTACGTCCTACAAAAACATGAATTCGATCCTAGGACCAACCCGTTTGACCATGATTGCCCCTAATAGGAAGATGATTGTTCAGTTACAAGTAACTGAATGTTTTTTGGTACAAATGATTTCCTGAATCTATCGTTGTGCTGTAGAGGACAAGCCAGTCTTCTTCCTGACCTTATAATGTATTGGTGTAGAGGATGATGGGTTATATCTTACATGATCTTCACTGCACACTTCTGATACAAC
The DNA here is from genome assembly GCF_036320965.1 of Panulirus ornatus. Classification (NCBI taxonomy): domain Eukaryota; kingdom Metazoa; phylum Arthropoda; class Malacostraca; order Decapoda; family Palinuridae; genus Panulirus; species Panulirus ornatus. The sequence goes on from NC_092275.1 coordinate 1,902,333, forward strand.
AGATCTAATGTTTTAGTGTTTGCACACTATTTCCCAGATTTCTTAACAATTTTCTCAAGTTTATTTTTATCTTTACTGCTTAGCTTGCCATACCTGGCGGCAATGAAAAAACATAGAACTGGTTCTATAGTTGTTCTATGAAAAAGATTAATTATTACGTTGTCTATATGTAGACTATCTAAGATACGTACAAAATACAATCTTTGATTACATTTCGTATACACCATATCAGTATTTGCATCACCTTTTAACTGGTCATCTATGATAATGACTAGATACTTGTACTGACTCACACTTTCTACATTCTCATCTTCAGTTGTAATTAAGTCTAGTACATGTAGTTTTTTTGTCCTAAAATCTGTTATCATCTCTTTAGTTTTCTTTGCATTCAGGTGCAGATAGTCTGTTTTACACCACTCAACAAAACACCTATCGTAACAATTATCAATTACATTTTTCCCTTTGATTACTGCATCATCAGCATATTTCAAAATTGGTCTGCTATAAACTCTTGTACAGTCATCAGTATACAAACTGAACAAAGCGGGGGACATAATGCATCCTTGGGGATGTACACAATGATAAAGATAACTTTGCCAAATTCCGGGAATCTAATGTCTTTATCACGGTAGGTTTCTTTAACTCCTTCCTGTTAACAGCCACTCCACATCCTCGCTCTGATCTTTGCTGCGTAAATCCGCCTATGTTCACTGTGCTATCAGCATCCTGGTCTTGTAGCATGGTTTCCGTAAGAACAATTACTGCACTATCCCCGTATTCACGTAGGTATCTGCAATTTGCAGCTAGACCATCATTAAACTTGTGTCGAATAGACCATATATTACCGAAACTTACGGTGGGTAGCGGTGTTCGTGTGCCCCTCCTCCTCAGGTGCGTCCGGGTCCCACCTCGTCTACCTCGTCTATGATTTCAGTAATTTCTAGATGTTCTTTCATGTGCATTATCACTGTTCATGTACACCTCCTCCAGCAGTTTTAGATTGTTGACAATTGAAAAGAGCGGAGGGGTGTTAACTGGGGGGGGGGGGGGGGGGGGGGGGCAAGGAGGGCAGTGCTGTCATATTTGATGTTTACATTCATGGCGGCGATCACTATTGAACAAATAGCAATCACAGTCCACAACACCAACAGTTCATTATTCCACATGGTTGAGAAGGTCCACTAGACATTCACAGTCAGTGTTCAAAAACCAAACAAGTGAAACATTGTAGAAGCAGGCTAAAAGGCAAGGTAAGAACAGTAGCAGTTTATGTGATTCTTCTAACATGTAATTTTTCTATACATAGTAAATTAAATTATATGAACCACTCAAATACGATTTCACCTTCAAAGCTACCATCGCAGACTAGTGTGATCAACATCTCTGCTAACTCCCGTATTCCCTGCGTACCTGGCAGTCATTAGGTACCTGGGTGTTAGCCGACTGCTGTGGGTCGCATGCTGGGGGATGATCTTCAACTTGAGTTTGATGGCGGAACCCAACAATGTATAAGTTACTGAACTAAACTCAGCCACCGGTCCGGAGCATCATCACGAAACGCCATGAATTTATATCCTAAGCAGTTACTGAAAAATCTAACATTTTGTGATCTCAGAAATGTTGGGAGAATCTGAGAATAAACACCTAATCGCCGAGTTAGCAACATCCGGATACGAAAGATCGCTTGAACTGGGTTTTGATACCTACAAAAGTCGTTTAGACAAATATCAAGAATTAAATTATACTCTGCGATAACCAACAGAAATGAATTGTATAAACGACAGAGGTAACGGGGAAGGTAGAAGGATAATGTGAAGTAGCCGGGCATTGTATTTTCTTGTCAAATTATAATCGTTTTTCTTTTCTTCTTTTTTTTTTAACCAGACAGCCCAGTCGTAAGCCAATCAGGCCTCTTGCTGTCTGTCTTCCTCATGTAAACTCATATAATCTCAAACCAATCAGTGGTCCATAAGCCCATTAAGCTTTTATGTACATATATCTACTAATATTATTCTCTTCTTCTGGAGGGTGCGGATACTGCTGGAGTCTGGACTGTGGCACAAGTGGATAGGGAAGCAGGTGGCCAACTCCTCCCACTGTCTTCGTCACCCGAGGCTAGACCGCAGGGAAGGCATCCAGCCGCTGAACCTAGAGTCCTTCACCGGTCCTGTCCTAATCCTCCTCACAGGTCAGCTATACTGCTGGTATCCCGTGTGCTCTGCACATCCTGTACTATAACTGTGTGATATGAATCCTTGTGGCCATAATGGATTTCTTTATTCCTTAAGAATAGACATTTCATTTCTCGGTAACACTTTCTTTACAACTTTTTGTATAGTTTAAGGACTCTCAACGAATTAATGTTATTTTTTTCATCCCAATAAATAAACATAAATTCGCTTTAAGAGAAGTTTCTTTGACCGTCCTCGACATTTTCACAACTGCCTTCAAACTCAAGTTCTGATACTTGATGATGTTATATTTAGGTGATTGCAACGAATCATACCATTAAGAAAATCATAAAAATCATAAAAAGAAAGACGTTGCCATTAATCTAATCTATGTCGGTGTGTTGTTTCTGTCTACATTTTACTGCAGGCGCCACTGTGAGTCTGCTGGTGTTTTTGTGTGAACACTTGAGCCACCTTTATGTCCAGCCGCCAAAATCAACCGCTTGACATCCTTATGGAAACTGTAAGTTCGAAAGACGATTAGTATTAAGCAATTTTCCATTATTTTCAGATTTTTTCGTACCTACAATCTTGATAAGGTAATCCAGCTTCTTATTCGCAGCCTTCCATGTGGTAACGTGTCAAATCATTTCTGGCTATCCATATACAGACAATCCACCCAGCTTTCTCTTCGGTCGAAAACGGAGTTCATTTTCTCAAAAGATCTAAGATATTCGATGCACATTGCCCCTCTTCCATAACACCAAAGTGTATCTTACATAGATGATTCCTCTTCTGGAGGAAGTTGTCCATTTGGTTTCTGATCATCTTTTCCAGCACATTACAGACCACACATGTAATGGAGACCAATCTGTAGTCCAGCAGTACTTCCTGACCTTCTCTCTTATAGACTGTTATGGTACTTGTCCTATTCGACCCCTTTGGCACGATGCCTCTCTCTAACATCATCGACAGTATTTCTCGTAGTTTATTCGCCATAAAACTCTACCATCAATAAAGTGGAACGATTATACCGCACTCAAGTCCAACAGACACGATGGGGAAAATATAAAATATAGTTGTAATTGCAAATTCATTGAAAACCAAAGAATTTGTATGAAATTTAAGTTTCACTTTACTTTGTTTGTAAAGATAAATACAACGTAAATGGAAGTGGTTTTATGAAAGACAGTATAAAAGAAATGAAAAACGACATGAAAAAAGCTATTACTCTTATTAGCATAACACAAAAACTATTCATCATAATGACCTAATATTAGAGGCATCCATTCTCCTGACAGACAGAGAGCTTCCTTGTTTTACCATGGTTTATAGGCCATTTATTTTTCTGTAGATTATCTATCCACCATATCATCACTATCTATGGGTCTATTGGACCCAAACACCATAAAACACAAGAAAGAAATAGGAGCACAAAGTGAAGTACCCACCTTAGGCGACGTCTGAGCAAGAACAGGCGATTTTTTGTAATTATTGGCATCAAAAGAAAGCGTATCTGGGGTATTGCACCTCGTCACACTCACTACCTGGAAGAGTCACCTTTCCTTGACTGAAGAAGAAAGATTACCTTGGGGTGTCAATACTCACAGCGATGCTTCCCGACGTTCATGGCTCACTCCTTGATTCTCTAAGCAAACTGGATACAGCCTTGTCCTAAGGACATCTACTCTGTGTGTTAGAACGGTCATTATAACAATAGCTGTAGCCACCTATTGCTCAAGGGCCCGCTGTCCACGTAGAACCTGCAAATCAAAGGCATCTCAGGATTATTGTAAGTCTGAACGCCAAACTCACTGCACATAGAACACTGTTAACCTGCTGGCATACTGAAATAGTTAACAGAGATTATATATATTGCTAATGATACGGCGTAGTGAAGAAAAGTCACAGAAAAGACATCACTTTGTATGTTGGGCTTACGAGAGTTCCGCGTTCCCTAAAAGCTGCACAGTTTCCCAGGAGTTTTTGTCCTTTAACCTCACAGTTTACAGGACTACAGTATGATATACAGCTAAAGAAATATCTTAAACGCAAATAGTTGTACTTTCAAAAGTGGAGTGATAGAACACTGAAAAATCACAACGATAAGAATACGAGATCCGTTCCAGTAAATTGTTCTGTGAAGGAAACACAGCTTCGTCTGACCGCAATGACGGATGGCACCAAACTGAAAGACCCACAAAATCTTGACAAATGAAGACAGCCATGCCAAGTCTCCTGCAGTGGACTAGACACTAACGTTAAGTGTCCCGCCCTCCCGCCGTATGACGTACATCTCCCGCACTGTGAAACTCAGCGTTTGCTAAGCGAGCGCCGTCGCCGTGGACGTCAGACATAGTGCTGATTTTGACTGGTTTTATGTTCCTGGTGATGTAATTTAACTTGCGGTTCAGCATGTCAACATTTTCGTATCTTTACAGTTTGGTAAAGTGTGTCAAAGGAGAAAGCTGAGAGTAAATGTGAATAAGAGCAAGATTATTAGGTACAGTAGGGTTGAGGGACAAGTTAATTGGGAGGTAAGTTTGAATAGAGAAAAACTGGAGGAAGTGAAGTGTTTTAGATATCTGGGAGTAGATTTGGCAGCGGATGGAACCATGGAAGCGGAAGTGAATCATAGGTTGGGGGGAGGAGGCAAAAGTTCTGGGGGCGTTGAAAAATGTGTGAAAGTCGAGAACGTTATCTTGGAAAGCAAAAATGGGTATTTTTGAAGGAATAGTGATTCCAACAATGTTATATGGTTGCGAGGCGTGGGCTATAGATAGAGTTGTGCGCAGGAGGTTGGATGTGCTGGAAATGAGATGTTTGAGGACAATATGTGGTGTGAGGTGATTTGATCGAGTAAGTAATGAAAGGGTAAGACAGATGTGTGATAATAAAAGAGTGTGGTTGAGAGAGCAGAAGAGGGTGTTTTGAAATGGTTTGGTCACATGGAAAGAATGAGTGAGGAAAGATTGACAAAGAGGATATATGTGTCAGAGGTGGAGGGAACGAGGAGTAGTGGGAGACCAAATTGGAGGTGGAAAGATGAAATGAAATAGATTTTGAGTGTTCAGGGTCTGAACATGCAGGAGGGTGAAAGGCGTGCAAGGAATAGAGTGAACTGGAACGATGTGGAATACCGGGGTTGACGTGCAGTCAATGGATTGAACCAGGGTATGTGAAGCGTCTGGGGTTAACCATGGAAAATTCTGTGGGGTCTGGATGTGGAAAGGGAGCTGTGGTTTCGGTGCATTATTCATGACAGCTAGAGGCTGAGTGTGAACGAATGTGGCCTTTGTTGTCTTTTCCTAGCGCTACCTCGCGCACATGTGGGGGAAGGGGGTTGTCATTTCATGTGTAGCGGGGTGACGACAGGAATGAATAAGGGCAGACAGTATGAATCATGTACATGTGTATATATGTATAAGTCTGTGTATGTATATGTATGAATACGTTGAGATGTATAGGTATGTATATGTTATATATGTGCATGTGTGGACGTGTATGTATATACATGTGTATTTGGATGGGTTAGGCCATTCTTTCGTCTGTTTCCTTGCGCTACCTCGCTAACGCGGGAGACAGCGACAAAGTATAATAAAAAGATAGAAAAATAAAAGCATAAATTGGCAGAAATGTATATGAACCATCCAACAGTCCTGTGGCAGCGTTGTGATATTCAAGGCGTGCATCATTACCTATTTATAATGTAAGTGGAGGGAGTTTACACTCGTAAGGCCACATCTCTTGAACATATAATGGCATATGTGATTAATGTTTCTGATTATCACTTGTGTCTTACGGAGAGTTTTACAATTGTGTTGCCCCGTCTCTTAACTTAGTGCATATTTACCATATCTTTAATGTGTATACATGCACACACTCCCAAGCCTAAGGAAGGTAACCATTCATTGACCGGTGCTCGGAAAGGAGAATGAACACCTGAGTTGGGTGTTGGCGACAGCCAAGCCCAGGATACAAATCCACGCTGGTCCAACCCCGGGCTGGCCCGTGGTAACTCTTGGTCAATAACACTAACCACTACTCCAAGGAGGCCCCTGTGTGTGTGTGTGTGTGTGTGTGTGTGTGTGTGTGTGTGTGTGTGTGTGTGTGTGTGTGCGTGTGTGTGTGTGTACCTATGTGAATAGTACACTACCGATTTTAACTACACCATTTACAATGCAGTATTTCCTCCACCGTAGGTAAGACTGAGCACTTACCTGAGCCTAACCAGACCTGAGCAGACCTGGATCACCTCTGAGGCATCAGACCCCATCCGGCCCCATATCGACGTGAGTCAACATAGAGAAGGGAATTCATAAGCTAGCAAGATTGTAGCAAGGTTACGACGTCCTGCTATTGGAAAAATGTTCATTGTTTTTCTTTCACACAAATCTCGACGTCATTTAAATCAAGCTCTGAGGAGGCATCAGTAAATCTTTTCCAAGGTTTCATAAAGGTTTTGTCAATGAACAAATCTTCTTCAAGGCTTCAGTTGGGTTTCTCAATCAACATGTCAATGAAAGGTTCCGTCGAGGTTTCTTCAAGCAACTAACAGGTCTTGTATAAGCATCTAGTGAGGTTCCATTAATCAAGAACTCAAGACTTCAGTAGGACTTTCAGAAGCACTCGAGACGACTTCCTAATGATTCTCTTGTATAAATACATGCAAACTTGCATCTTCTGCATTTTTATGTATAGTAGTAGTAATAAGTTGATCTAATTGCTTGTGTGTCTGGGATGATTTGTAAAATACCTGAAAACGAAATCAGAACATATGTCTCGAGTCATACTGCAGAAAATTTACTTAGAGAATCTTTTATGAATATGTTAAGGAAAAATTTGATTGTATTCATTTTCCTTCAACCACGAGGAAAGTTTTACAGTGTGCCTACAATATGATTTCGTAATTGCTACTGTAATTTCACCTAGGACATCTCTTTTATAAATAGAGTGTATGAGAGTTATAGAACATGAAATTCTAAACAGATACAGCAAACAGTGTGATCATGACTATCGCCAGAAAGTAAAATACAATAATTTAGTGTCAAATGATGCAATTTCCCAGAGGTAAACATTGTTTAACTTTCGCAGAGATCAAATTTTTAGCTAATACTAAAATAAAATGCAAAGGTCTAGCAGGCAAAGGATATATATCAGTGGAATGTCAGCCTATCAACGTCAGTGCCACTTATCAGTCTCATGTAATCACTAATCACATAATAAAGGAGCGAGTCACAGAAGTATGTTCTTATGTAGAATTAAATTAGCTTTCTTAGGGGAATCTGTGCATAACAGAAACACATCTCACCAACTTCTGACAAATAAAAGATATTTACAAAAAAGGATATCTAACAACTTGAAATATTTTTGCTTCCAAAAAATATTACATGATCTGAAAACCATTAAAAAATTTGACACTCACCAAATACTTCATGTTAACATTGTTCGCCAGTTGTAGTTTCTCAGTTATTCCTGCAATTGCATGTGCTATATATATATATATATATATATATATATATATATATATATATATATATATATATATATATATATATATATATGTATATATATATATATATATATATATATATATATATATATATATATATATATATATAAAAAATTTTTTTTTCTTTTTTTTTTTGCTTTGTCGCTGTCTCCCGCGTTTGCGAGGAAGCGCAAGGAAACAGACGAAAGAAATGGCCCAACCCACCCCCATACACATGTATATACATACGTCCACACACGCAAATATACATACCTACACAGCTTTCCATGGTTTACCCCAGACGCTTCACATGACTTGATTCAATCCACTGACAGCACGTCAACCCCGGTATACCACATCGCTCCAATTCACTCTATTCCTTGCCCTCCTTTCACCCTCCTGCATGTTCAGGCCCCGATAACTCAAAATCTTTTTCACTCCATCTTTCCACCTCCAATTGGTCTCCCTCTTCTCCTCGTTCCCTCCACCTCCGACACGTATATCCTCTTGGTCAATCTTTCCTCACTCATTCTCTCCATGTGACCAAACCATTTCAAAACACCCTCTTCTGCTCTCTCAACCACGCTCTTTTTATTTCCACGCATCTCTCTTACCCTTACGTTACTTACTCGATCAAACCACCTCACACCACACATTGTCCTCAAACATCTCATTTCCAGCACATCCATCCTCCTGCGCACAACTCTATCCATAGTCCACGCCTCGCAACCATACAACATTGTTGGAACCACTATTCCTTCAAACATACCCATTTTTGCTTTCCGAGATAATGTTCTCGACTTCCAAACATTCTTCAAGGCCCCCAGAATTTTCACCCCCTCACCCACCCTATGATTCATATCCGCTTCCATGGTTCCATCCGCTGCCAGATCCACTCCCAGATATCTAAAACACTTCACTTCCTACAGCTTTTCTCCATTCAAACTTACCTCCCAATTGACATGACCCTCAATCCTACTGTACCTAATAATCTTCCTCTTATTCACATTTCCTCTTAACTTTCTTCTTACACACACTTTACCAAACTCAGTCACCAGCTTCTGCAGTTTCTTACATGAATCAGCCACCAGCGCTGTATCATCAGCGAACAACAACTGACTCACTTCCCACGCTCTCTCATCCACAACAGACTGCATACTTGCCCCTCTTTCCAAAACTCTTGCATTCACCTCCCTAACAACCCCATCCATAAACAAATTAAACAACCATGGAGACATCACACACCCCTGCCGCAAAGCTACATTCACTGAGAACCAATCACTTTCCTCTCTTCCTACGCGTACACATGCCTTACATCCTCGATAAAAACTTTTCACTGCTTCTAACAACTTGCCTCCCACACCATATATTCTCAATAACTTCCACAGAGCATCTCTATCAACTCTATCATATGCCTTCTCCAGATCCATAAATGCTACATACAAATCCATTTGTTTTTCTAAGTATTTCTCGCATACATTCTTCAAGGCAAACACCTGATCCACACATCCTCTACCACTTCTGAAACCACACTGTTCTTCCCCAATCTGATGCTCTGTACATGCCTTCACCCTCTCAATCAATACCCTCACATATAATTTACCAGGAATACTCAACAAACTTATACCTCTGTAATTTGAGCACTCACTCTTATCCCCTTTGCCTTTGTACAATGGCACTATGCAAGCATTCCGCCAATCCTCAGGCACCTCACCATGAATCATATATACATTAAATAACCTTACCAACCAGTCAACAATACAGTCATCCCCTTTTTTAATAAATTCCACTGCAATGCCATCCAAACCTGCTGCTTTGCCGGCTTTCATCTTCTGTAAAGCTTTTACTACCTCTTCTCTGTTTACCAAATCATTTTCCCTAACCCTCTCACTTTACACACCACCTCGACCAAGACACCACACATCTGCCACTCTATCATCAAACACATTCAACAAACCTTCAAAATACTCACTCCATCCCCTTTTCACATCACCACTACTTGTTATCACCTCCCCATTAGCCCCATTCACTGAGGTTCCCATTTGCTCCCTTGTCTTACGCACTTTATTTACCTCCTTCCAAAACATCTTTTTATTCTCCCTGAAATTTAATGATACTCTCTCACCCCAACTCTCATTTGCCCTGTTTTTCACTTCTTGCACCTTTCTCTTGACCTCCTGCCTCTTTCCTTTATACCTCTCCCACTCATTTGCATTTTTTCCCTGCAAAAATCGTTCAAATGCCTCTCTCTTCTCTTTCACTAACAATCTTACTTCTTCATCCACCGCTCACTACCTTATCTAATGAATGCACCTTCCACGCTTCTCATGCCACAGGCATCTTTTGCGCAAGCCATCACTGATTCCCTAAATACATCCCATTCCTCCCCCACTCCCCTTGCCTCCTTTGTTCTCACCTTTTTCCATTCTGTACTCAGTCTCTCCTGGTACTTCCTCAAACAAGTCTCCTTCCCAAGCTCACTTACTCTCACCACTCTCTTCACCCCAACATTCTCCCTTCTTTACTGAAAACCCCCCCAAATCTTCACCTTTGCTGCCACAAGATAATGATCAGACATCCCTCCAGTTGCACCTCTCAGCACATTAACATCTAAAAGTCTCTCTTTCGTGCGTCTATCAATTAACACGTAATCCAATAACGCTCTCTGGCCATCTCTCCTACTTACATACGTATACTTATGTATATCTCGCTTTTTAAACCAGGTATTCCCAATCACCAGTCCTTTTTCAGCACATAAATCTACAAGCTCTTCACCATTTCCATTCACATCACTGAACACTCCATGTATACCAATTATTCCCTCAACTGCTACATTACTCACCTTTGCATTCAAATCACCCATCACTATAACCCGGTCTTGTGCGTTAAAACCACTAACACACTCATTCAGCTGCTCCCAAAACACTTGCCTCTCATGATCTTTCTTCTTATGCCCAGGTGCATATGCACCAATAATCACCCATCTCTCGCCATCAACTTTCATTTTTACCCATATCAATCTAGAATTTACTTTCTTACACTCTATCACATACTCCCACAACTCATGATTCAGGAGTAGTGCTACTCCTTCCCTTGCTCTTGTCCTCTCACTAACCCCTGACTTTACTCCCAAGACATTCCCAAACCACTCTTTCCATTTACCCTTTAGCTTCGTTTGACTCAGAGCCAAAACATCCAGGTTCCTTTCCTCAAACATACTACCTATCTCTCCTTTTTTCTCATCTTGGTTACATCCACACACATTTAGACACCCCAATCTGAGCCTTCGAGGAGGTTGGGCACTCCTCGCGTGACTCCTTCTTCTCTTTCCCCTTTTAGAAAGTTAAGATACAAGGAGGGGAGGGTTTCTGGCCCCCCGCTCCCGTCCCCTTTAGTCGCCTTCTACGACACGTGAGGAATGCGTGGAAAGTATTCTTAATCCCCTATCCCCAGGGATATATATATATATATATATATATATATATATATATATATATATATATATATATATATATATACATATATATATATATATATATATATATATATATATATATATATATATATATATATATATATATATATATATAAATTATCCCTGGGGATAGAGGAGAAAGAATACTTCCCACGTATTCCCTGCGTGTCGTAGAAGGCGACTAAAAGGGGAGGGATCGGAGGGCTGGAAATCCTCCCCTCTCGTCTTTTTTTTTCTTTTTTTTAATTTTCCAAAAGAAGGGACAGAGAGGGGGGGGGCGGGTGAGGATATTCCTTCAGAGGCCCAGTCATCTGCTCTTAACGCTAACTCGCTAATGCGGGAAATGGCGAATAGTTTGAAAGAAAGAAAGAATATATATATATATATATATATATATATATATATATATATATATATATATATATATATATATATATATATATATATATATATATATATATATATCTGTAAGGGTATGAGAGATGTGTGGAAATAAGAAGGGCGTGGTTGAGAGAGTAGAAGAGGGTGTTTTGAAATGGTTTGCGCAAATAGAGAGAATGAGTGAGGAAAGATTGACCAAGAGGATATATGTGGCGGAGTTGGAGGGAACGAGGAGAAGTGGGAGACCAAATTGGAGGTGGAAAGATGGAGTGAAAAAGATTTTGAGTGATCGGGGCCTGAACGTGCAGGAGGGTGAAAGGCGGGCAAGGAATAGAGTGAACTGGATCGATGTGGTATACCGGAGTTGACGTGCTGTCAATGGATTGAACCAGGGCATGTGAAGCGTCTGGGGTGGAAAGGGAGCTGTGGTTTCGGTGCGTTATTGCATGACAGCTAGAGACTGAGTGTGAACGAATGGGGTCTTTGTTGTCTTTTCCTATCGCTACCTCGCACACGTGAGGGAGAGGGGGATGGTATTTCATGTGTGGCGGGGTGGCGATGGGAATGAATAAAGGCAGACAGTGTGAATTGTGTGCATGTGTATATATGTATATGTCTGTGTGTGTATATATATGTGTACATCGAGATGTATGGGTATGTATATTTACGTGCGTGGACGTGTATGTATATACATGTGTATGGGGGTGGATTGGGCCATTTCTTTCAACTGTTTCCTTGCGCTACCCCGCAAACGCGGGAGACAGGAACAAAGCAAAATAAAAATAATAGATATATATGTATATATACTATCCCTGGGGATAGGGGAGAAAGAATACTTCCCACGTATTCCCTGCGTGTCGTAGAAGGCGACTAAAAGGGGAGGGAGCGGGGGGCTGGAAATCCTCCCCTCTCGTTTTTTTTTTGATTTTCCAAAAGAAGGAACAGAGAACGAGGCCAGGTGAGGACATTCCCTCAGAGGCCCAGTCCTCTGTTCTTAACGCTACCTTGCTAACGCGGGAAATGGCGAATAGTATGAAAGAAAAAATATGTATATATATATATAAATATATATATATATATATATATATATATATATATATATATATATATATATATACATATATATATATATTTATATATGTATAATACATATATATATATATATATATATAATATATATATATAATGGAAGTAAGGGGAGTGGGGGAGGAATGGGATGTATTTAGGGAATCAGTGATGGATTGCGCAAAAGATGCTTGTGGCATGAGAAGAGTGGGAGGTGGGCTGTTTAGAAAGGGTAGTGAGTGGTGGGATGAAGAAGTAAGAGTATTAGTGAAAGAGAAGAGAGAGGCATTTGGACGATTTTTGCAGGAAAAAATGCAATTGAGTGGGAGAAGTATAAAAGAAAGAGACAGGAGGTCAAGAGAAAGGTGCAAGAGGTGAAAAAAAGGGCAAATGAGAGTTGGGGTGAGAGACTATCAGTAAATTTTAGGGAGAATAAAAAGATGTTCTGGAAGGAGGTAAATAGGGTGCGTAAGACAAGGGAGCAAATGGGAACTTCAGTGAAGGGCGTAAATGGGGAGGTGATAACAAGTAGTGGTGATGTGAGAAGGAGATGGAATGAGTATTTTGAAGGTTTGTTGAATGTGTCTGATGACAGAGTGGCAGATATAGGGTGTTTGGGTCGAGGTGGTGTGCAAAGTGAGAGGGTTAGGGAAAATGATTTGGTAAACAGAGAAGAGGTAGTAAAAGCTTTGCGGAAGATGAAAGCCGGCAAGGCAGCAGGTTTGGATGGTATTGCAGTGGAATTTATTAAAAAAGGGGGTGACTGTATTGTTGACTGGTTGGTAAGGTTATTTAATGTATGTATGACTCATGGTGAGGTGCCTGAGGATTGGCGGAATGCGTGCATAGTGCCATTGTACAAAGGCAAAGGGGATAAGAGTGAGTGCTCAAATTACAGAGGTATAAGTTTGTTGAGTATTCCTGGTAAATTATATGGGAGGGTATTGATTGAGAGGGTGAGGGCATGTACAGAGCATCAGATTGGGGAAGAGCAGTGTGGTTTCAGAAGTGGTAGAGGATGTGTGGATCAGGTGTTTGCTTTGAAGAATGTATGTGAGAAATACTTAGAAAAGCAAATGGATTTGTATGTAGCGTTTATGGATCTGGAGAAGGTATATGATAGAGTTGATAGAGATGCTCTGTGGAAGGTATTAAGAATATATGGTGTGGGAGGCAAGTTGTTAGAAGCAGTGAAAAGTTTTTATCGAGGATGTAAGGCATGTGTACGTGTAGGAAGAGAGGAAAGTGATTGGTTCTCAGTGAATGTAGGTTTGCGGCAGGGGTGTGTGATGTCTCCATGGTTGTTTAATTTGTTTATGGATGGGGTTGTTAGGGAGGTAAATGCAAGAGTCTTGGAAAGAGGGGCAAGTATGAAGTCTGTTGGGGATGAGAGAGCTTGGGAAGTGAGTCAGTTGTTGTTCGCTGATGATACAGCGCTGGTGGCGGATTCATGTGAGAAACTGCAGAAGCTGGTGACGGAGTTTGGTAAAGTGTGTGGAAGAAGAAAGTTAAGAGTAAATGTGAATAAGAGCAAGGTTATTAGGTACAGTAGGGTTGAGGGTCAAGTCAATTGGGAGGTGAGTTTGAATGGAGAAAAACAGGAGGAAGTGAAGTGTTTTAGATATCTGGGAGTGGATCTGTCAGCGGATGGAACCATGGAAGCGGAAGTGGATCATAGGGTGGGGGAGGGGGCGAAAATTTTGGGAGCCTTGAAAAATGTGTGGAAGTCGAGAACATTATCTCGGAAAGCAAAAATGGGTATGTTTGAAGGAATAGTGGTTCCAACAATGTTGTATGGTTGCGAGGCGTGGGCTATGGATAGAGTTGTGCGCAGGAGGATGGATGTGCTGGAAATGAGATGTTTGAGGACAATGTGTGGTGTGAGGTGGTTTGATCGAGTAAGTAACGTAAGGGTAAGAGAGATGTGTGGAAATAAAAAGAGCGTGGTTGAGAGAGCAGAAGAGGGTGTTTTGAAATGGTTTGGGCACATGGAGAGAATGAGTGAGGAAAGATTGACCAAGAGGATATATGTGTCGGAGGTGGAGGGAACGAGGAGAAGAGGGAGACCAAATTGGAGGTGGAAAGATGGAGTGAAAAGGATTTTGTGTGATCGGGGCCTGAACATGCAGGAGGGTGAAAGGAGGGCAAGGAATAGAGTGAATTGGAGCGATGTGGTATACAGGGGTTGACGTGCTGTCAGTGGATTGAATCAAGGCATGTGAAGCGTCCGGGGTAAACCATGGAAAGCTGTGTAGGTATGTATATTTGCGTGTGTGGACGTGTGTATGTACATGTGTATGGGGGGGGTTGGGGAATTTCTTTCGTCTGTTTCCTTGCGCTACCTCGCAACCGCGGGAGACAGCGACGAGGTATAAAAAAAAAAAAAAAAATATATATATATATATATATATATATATATATATATATATATATATATATATATATATATATATATATATATATATATATATATATACTCAACAAACTTATACCTCTGTAATTTGAGCACTCACTCTTATCCCCTTTGCCTTTGTACAATGGCACTATGTAAGCATTCCGCCAATCCTCAGGCACCTCACCATGAATCATACATACATTAAATAACCTTACCATTCAGTCAACAATACAGTCACCCCCTCTTTTAATAAATTCCACTGCAATACCATTCAAACCCGCTGCCTTGCCGGCTTTCATCTTCCGCAAGGCTTTTACTACCTCTTCTCCGTTTACCAAATCATTTTCCCTAACCCTCTCACGCTGCACACCACCTCGACCAAAACACCCTATATCTGCCACTCTATCATCAAACACATACAACAAACCTTCAAAATACTCACTCCATCTCCTTCTCACATCACCACTACTTGTTATCACCTCCCCACTAACCCCCTTCACTGAAGTTCCCATTTGCTCCCTTGTCTTACGCACTTTATTTACCTCCTTCCAAAATTTCTTTTTATTCTCCCTAAAATTTAATGATACTCTCTCACACCAACTCTCATTTCCGTTCTTTTTCACCACTTGCACCTTTCTCTTGACCTCCTGCCTCTTTCTTATATGCATCTCCCACTCATTTGCATTTTTTCCCTGCAAAAATCGTCCAAATGCCTCTCTCTTCTCTTTCACTAATAATCTTACTTCTTCATCCCACCACTCACTACCCTTTCTAATCAACCCACCTCCCACGCTTCTCATGCCACAGGCATCTTTTGCGCAAGCCATCACTGCTTCAGTAAATACATACCATTCCTTTCGCACTCCCCTTACCTCCTTTGTTCTCACCTTTTTCCATTCTGCACTCAGTCTCTCCTGGTACTTACTCACACAAGTCTCCTTCCCAAGCTCACTTACTCTCACCACTCTCTTCACCCCAACATTCTCTCTTCTTTTCTGAAAACCCATACAAATCTTCACCTTCGCCTCCACAAGATAATGATCAGACATCCCTCCAGTTACACCTCTCAGCACATTAACATCCAAAAGTCTCTCTTTCGCGCGTCTATCAATTAACAGGTAATCCAATAACGCTCTCTGGCCATCTCTCATACTTACATACGTATACTTATGTATATCTCGCTTTTTAAACAAAGTATTCCCAATCACCAGTCCTTTCTCTGCACATAAATCTACAAGCTCTTCACCATTTCCATTTACAACACTGAACACCCCATGTATACCAATTATTCCCTCAACTGCCACATTACTCATCTTTGCATTCAAATCACCCATCACTATAACCCGGTCTCGTATATCAAAACCACTAACACACTCATTCAGCTGCTCCCAAAACGCTTGCCTCTCATGATCCTTCTTCTCATGCCCAGGTGTATATGCACCAATAATTACCCATCTCTCTCCATCAACTTTCAGTTTTACCCATATCAATCTAGAATTTACTTTCTTACATTCTATCACATACTCCCACAACTCCTGTTTCAGGAGTAGTGCTACTCCTTCCCTTGCTCTTGTCCTCTTACTAACCCCTGACCTTACTCCCAAGACATTCCCAAACCACTCTTCCCCTTTACCATTGAGCTTCGTTTCACTCAGAGCCAAAACATCCAGGTTCCTTTCTTCAAAAATACTAGCTATCTCTCCTTTTTTTTCATCTTAGTTACATCCGCACATATTTAGACACACCAGTCTGAGCCTTCGAGGAGGATGAGCACTCCCCGCGTGACTCCTTCTTCTCTTTCCCCTTTTAGAAAGTTGAAATATAAGGAGGGGAGGGTTTCTAGCCCCCCGCTCCCGTCCCCTCTAGTCGCCTTCTACGACACGTGAGGAATGCGTAGGAAGTATTCCCACGCATTCCCCAAGTGTCGTAGATGTCGACTAAAGGGGACGGGACCGGGGGTTAGAAACCCTCCCCTCCTTGAATTTTGAATTTCTAAAAGGGGAAACAGAAGGAGTCACGCGGGGAGTGCTCATCCTCCTCGAAGGCTTAGATTGGGGTGTCTAAAGGTGTGTGGATGTAACCAAGATGAGAAAAAAGGAGAGATAGGTAGTATGTTTGAGGAAAGGAACCTGGATGTTTTGGCTCTGAGTGAAACGAAGCTTAAGGGTACAGGGGAAGAGTGGTTTGGGAATGTCTTGGGAGTAAAGTCAGGGGTTAGTGAGAGGACGAGAGCAAGGGAAGGAGTAGCACTACTCCTGAAACAGGAGTGGTGGGAATATGTGATAGAGTGTAAGAAAGTAGACTCTGGGTTGATATGGGTATAACTGAAAGTGGATGGAGAGAGATGGGTGATTATTGGTGCATATGCACCTGGGCATGAGAAGAAAGATCATGAGAGGCAAGTGTTTTGGGAGCAGCTGAATAAGTGTGTTAGTAGTTTTGATGCATGAGACCAGGTTATACTGATGGGTGATTTAAATGCAAAGGTGAGTCACGCGGCAGTTGAGGGAATAATTGGTGTACATAGGGTGTTCAGTGTTGTAAATGGAAATGGTGAAAAGCTTGTAGATTCATGTGCAGAGAAAGGACTGGTGATTGGGAATACCTGGTTTAAAAAGAGATATATCCATAAGTATACGTATGTAGTAGGAGAGATGGCCAGAGAGCGTTATTGGATTACGTGTTAATTGATGGGCGCACGAAAGAGAGACTTTTGGATGTTAATGTGCTGAGAGGTGCAACTGGAGGGATGTCTGATCATTATCTTGTGGAGGCGAAGGTGAAGACTTGTAGAGGTTTTCAGAAAAGAAGAGAGAATGTTGGGGTGAAGAAAGTGGTGAGAGTAAGTGAGCTTTGGAAGGAGACTTGTTTCAGGAAGTACCAAGAGGGACTGAGTAGAGAATGGAAAAAGGTGAGAACAAAGGACATAAGGGGAGTGGGGGAGGAATGGGATGTATCTAGGGAAGCAATGCTGGCTTGCGCAAAAGATGCTTGTGGCATGAGAAGCGTAGGAGGTGGGCAGAGTAGAAACGGTAGTGAGAGGTGGGATGAAGAAGTAAGATTATGAGTGAAAGAGAAGAGGGAGTCATTTGGACGATTTGTGCAGGAAATAATGAAAATGACTGAGGCAGGAGGTCAAGAGAAAGGTGCAAGAGGTGAAAAAGCGAGCAAATGAAAGTTGGGGTGAGACAGTATCATTAAATTTTAGGGAGAATAAAATAATATTTTGGAGGGAGATAAATAAAGTGCGTACGACAAGAGTTCAAATGGGAATATCATTGAAGGGGGCTAATGGGGAGGTGATAACAAGTAGTGGTGATATGAGAAGGAGATGGAGTGAGTATTTTGAAGGTTTGTTGAATGTGTTTGATGAAAGAGTGGCAGATATAACGTGTTTTGGTCGAGGTGGTGTGCAAGGTGAGAGTGTTGGGAAGAATAACTTGGTAAGCAAAGTTGAGGTAGTTAAAGCTTTGCAGAAGATGAAAGCCGGCAAGGCAGCGGGTTTGGATGGTATTGCAGTGGAATTTGTTAAAAAGGAGGGTGACTGTATTGATGACTCGTTGGTAAGGTTATTTAATGTATGGATGATTCATGGTGAGGTGCCTGAGGATTGGCAGAATGCTTGCATAGTGCCACTGTACAAAGGCAAAAGGGATAAAAGTGAGTGCTCAAATTACAGAGGTATAAGCTTTGTTGAGTATTCCTGGGAAATTTTATGGGTGGGTATTGATTGAGAGGGTGAAGGCATGTACAGAGCACCAGATTGGGGAAGAGCAGTGTGGTTTCGGAAGTGGTAGAGGACGTGTGGATCAGGTGTTTGCATTGAAGAATGTTTGTCAGAAATACTTAGAGAAGCAAATGGATTTGTATGCAGCATTTAAGGATCTGGAGAAGGCATATGATAGAGTTGATAGAGATGCTCTGTGGAAGGTATTAAGAATATTGGTGTGGGAGACAAGTTGTTAGAAGCAGTGAAAAGTTTTTATCGAGGATGTAAGGCATGTGTACGTATAGGAAAAGAGGAAAGTGATTGGTTCTCAGTGAATGTTGGTTTGCGGCAGGGGTGCGTGATGTCTCCATGGTTGTTTAATTTGTCTATGGATGGGGCTGTTTGGGAGGTGAATGCAAGCGTTTTGGAAAGAGGGGCAAGTATGTAGTCTGTTGTGGATGAGGGAACTTGGGAAGTGAGTCAGTTGTTGTTCACTGATGATACAGCGTTGGTGGCTGATTCGGGTGAGAAACTGCAGAAGCTAGTGACTGAGTTTGGTAAAGTGTGTGAAAGAAGAAAGCTGAGAGTAAATGTGAATAAGAGTAAGGTTATTAGGTACAGTATGGTTGAGGGACAAGTCAACTGGGAGGTAAGATTAAATGGAGAAAAACAGGAGGAAGTGAAGTGTTTTGGATATCTGGGAGTGGATTTGGCAGCGGATGGAACCAATGAAGTGGAAGTGAATCATAGGGTGGGGAGTGGACGAAAGTTCTGGGAGCGTTGAAATATGTGTGGAAATCGAGAACGTTATCTTGGAAAGAAAAAATGGGTATGTTTGAAGGAATAGTGGTTCCAACAATGTTGTATGGTAGCGAGGCGTGGGCTATAGATAGAGTTGTGCGGAGGATGGTGGATGTGCTGGAAATAAGATGTTTGAGGACAATATGTGGTGTGAGGTGGTTTGATCGAGTAAGTAGTGAAAGGGTAAGAGAGATGTATGGTAATAAAAAGAGTGTTGTTGAGAGAGCAGAAGACGGTGTTTTGAAATGGTTTGGTCACATGGAGAGAATGAGTGAGGAATGATTGACAAAGAGGATATACGTGTCAGAGGTGGAGGGAACAAGGAGAAATGGGAGACCAAATTGGAGGTGGAAAGATGGAGTGAAAAAGATTTTTAGTGATCGGGGCCTGAACATGCAGGAGGGTGAAAGGCGTGTAAGAAATAGAGTGAATTGGAACGATGTGGTATACCGGGGTGGACATGCTGTCAAATGATTGAACCAGGGCATGTAAGCGTCTGGAGTAAACCATGGAAAATTTTGTCGGGCCTAGATGTGGAAAGGGAGCTGTGGTTTCGGTGCATTATACATGACAGCTAGAGACTGAGTGTGAACGAATGTGGTCTTTTCCTAGCGTTACCTCGCGCACATGCGGGGGGAAGGGGTCGTCATTTCATGTGTGGCGGGGTGCCGACAGAAATGAATTAGGGCAGACAGTATGAATTATGTCCATCTGTATATATGTATATGTCTGTGTGTGTGTGTGTGTGTGTGTGTGTGTGTGTATATATATATATATATATATATATATATATATATATATATATATATATATATATATATATATATATATACATATATATATATATATATATATATATATATATATATATATATATATATATATATATATATATATATTATCCCTGGGGATAGGGGAGAAAGAATACTTCCCACGTATTCCCTGCGTGTCGTAGAAGGCGACTTAAAGGGAAGGGAGCGGGGGGCTGAAAATCCTCCCCTCTAGTTTTTTTTTTTAATTTTCCAAAAGAAGGAACAGAGAGGGGGGCCAGGTGAGGATATTCCCTCGAAGGCCCAGTCCTCTGTTCTTAACGCTACCTCGCTATCGCGGGAAATGGCGAATAGCATGAAAAAAAAAAAAAAAATATATATATATATATATATATATATATATATATATATATATATATATATATATAGATATATATATATATATATATATATATATATATATATATATATATATATATATATATATATATATATATATCCCTGGGGATAGGGGATTAAGAATACTTCCCACGTATTCCCTGCGTGTCGTAGAAGGCGACTAAAAGGGGAGGGAGCGGGGGGCTGGAAATCCTCCCCTCTCGTTTTTTTTTTTAATTTTCCAAAAGAAGGAACAGAGAATTGGGCCAGGTGAGGGTATTCCCTCAAAGGCCCAGTCCTCTGTTCTTAATGCTACCTCGCTAACGCGGGAAATGGCGAATAGTTTAAAAGAAAAAATATATATATATATATATGGGAAGGGTGATGAGGTTTTGTTATTAACTGGCAAAAGTCAATACCCATAATGGAGAATGATTTAGTTAAATGCTTATCTGCAGTGTACAGGAAACTGTACTATTTGTGTTGGAAGTCACAGTTACTCACCCCCTACAGTCGTATCTTGGAAGGTGAGACATTTGATTTAGCTGTTGCTGTTATTTGCTCCTGAAGTGTTCCTCTTGGATGTCGCTGTGTACTGTGTGAAATGACAGGTGAATCTTACTTGTGACGTGAATCTGTAACTGTTCTTTATCTCAGTGGCTGGCCCCGTGGGAACTTATGTCCGTCACTAGTTACTTAGAGACAACAGAACTGTGGCAAATAGTGAAGCATAAAGGTGTTATTTCAGTTGGACAAATACAATGATACTGTAAGGTCTCTTCTTGTATGGTTATAGCTAACCGCTTGGGGCCTTGATGGTTATAGAATAATGGAAATACGTAACTGCTACGCTGGTATTTCAACCAGACTAACTTTTTCGGAGATTTGGACATACCCCGACCTATAGAGGGGAATATAATAACGTTATACCTCTCGGCTGATTGTGCCACACTTAACGTCATTGAATCTGTCTTCATTGGTAGTACGAAGAACTTTAATTTATCCCCATGTAATTCTAAAGCCCATCCTAGCATTAACCTTATCATTATGAGAGAACTGACAAAACACGAAAACATAAAAACAATTCTTCAAGACTCACCCAGCTTCGAAGGTCAACACCGCCACCTGACCTTCCTTAATCACTCTCCCTTACATCGGGTACAACTCGACATAGCACACATTGCTTCCATTGCCTAGAAAGATTGGTATTGTACAGGGGAAACCAAGTGCGATGTTGGGATTTGAATGACTTTGTTAAGTACTGGCACCTGATGAGCTGGATTATCTCCACGAAACATATGCCACATGTGTAGAAAATTACATGTTAGATAAAGTTGTATAAACTCCTACAGAGGTGCGATTTTATCTACATGCTACTATCACGGACAAGTGTGATCATTATATCTATCTATCTATCTATCTATCTATATGTATATATATATATATATATATATATATATATATATATATATATATATATATATATATATATATATATATATATATATATGAGATAATATATATATTATCATTATATTATTATTATACTTTGTCGCTGTCTCCCGCGTTTGCGAGGTAGCGCAAGGAAACAGACGAAAGAAATGGCCCAACCCACCCCCATACACATGTATATACATACGTCCACACACGCAAATATACATACCTACACAGCTTTCCATGGTTTACCCCAGGCGCTTCACATGCCTTGATTCAATCCACTGACAGCACGTCAACCCCGGTATACCACATCGCTCCAATTCACTCTATTCCTTGCCCTCCTTTCACCCTCCTGCATGTTCAGGCCCCGATCACACAAAATCTTTTTCACTCCATCTTTCCACCTCCAATTTGGTCTCCCTCTTCTCCTCGTTCCCTCCACCTCCGACACATATATCCTCTTGGTCAATCTTTCCTCACTCATTCTCTCCATGTGCCCAAACCACTTCAAAACACCCTCTTCTGCTCTCTCAATCACGCTCTTTTTATTTCCACACATCCCTCTTACCCTTACGTTACTCACTCGATCAAACCACCTCACACCACACATTGTCCTCAAACATCTCATTTCCAGCACATCCATCCTCCTGCGCACAACTCTATCCATAGCCCACGCCTCGCAACCATACAACATTGTTGGAACCACTATTCCTTCAAACATACCTATTTTTGCTTTCCTAGATAATGTTCTCGACTTCCACACATTCTTCAAGGACCCCAGAATTTTCGCCCCCTCCCCCACCCTATGATCCACTTCCGCTTTCATGGTTCCATCCGCTGCCAGATCCACTCCCAGATATCTAAAACACTTCACTTCCTCCAGTTTTTGATTGGAAAGGGTAGTGAGTGGTGGGATGAAGAAGTAAGAGTATTAGTCAAAGAGAAGAGAGAGGCATTTCGACGATTTTTGCAGGGAAAAAATGCAATTGAGTGGGAGATGTATAAAAGAAAGAGACAGGAGGTCAAGAGAAGGGTGCAAGAGGTGAAAAAAAGGGCAAATGAGAGTTGGGGTGAGAGAGTATCATTAAATTTTAGGGAGAATAAAAAGATGTTCTGGAAGGAGGTAAATAAAGTGCGTAAGACAAGGGAGCAAATGGGAACTTCAGTGAAGGGCGCAAATGGGGAGGTGATAACAAGTAGAGGTGATGTGAGGAGATGGAGTGAGTATTTTGAAGGTTTCTTAAATGTGTTTGATGATAGAGTGGCAGATATAGGGTGTTTTAGTCGAGGTGGTGTGCAAAGTGAGAGGGTTAGGGAAAATGATTTGGTAAACAGAGAAGAGGTAGTGAAAGCTTTGCGGAAGATGAAAGCCGCCAAGGCAGCAGGTTTGGATGGTATTGCAGTGGAATTTATTAAAAAAGGGGGTGACTATATTGTTGACTGGTTGGTAAGGTTATTTAATGTATGTATGACTCATGGTGAGGTGCCTGAGGATTGGCGGAATGCGTGCATAGTGCCATTGTACAAAGGCAAAGGGGATAAGAGTGAGTGCTCAAATTACAGAGGTATAAGTTTGTTGAGTATTCCTGGTAAATTATATGGGAGGGTATTGATTGAGAGGGTGAAGGCATGTACAGAGCATCAGATTGGGGAAGAGCAGTGTGGTTTCTGAAGTGGTAGAGGATGTGTGGATCAGGTGTTTGCTTTGAAGAATGTATGTGAGAAATACTTAGAAAAGCAAATGGATTTGTATGTAGCATTTATGGATCTGGAGAAGGCATATGATAGAGTTGATAGAGATGCTCTGTGGAAGGTATCAAGAATATATGGTGTGGGAGGAAAGTTGTTAGAAGCAGTGAAAACTTTTTATCGAGGATGTAAGGCATGTGTACGTGTAGGAAAAGAGGAAAGTGATTGGTTCTCAGTGAATGTAGGTTTGCGGCAGGGGTGTGTGATGTCTCCATGGTTGTTTAATTTCTTTATGGATGGGGTTGTTAGTGAGGTGAATGCAAGAGTTTTGGAAAGAGGGGCAAGTATGAAGTCTGATGGGGATGAGAGAGCTTGGGAAGTGAGTCAGTTGTTGTTCACTGATGATACAGCGCTGGTGGCTGATTCATGTGAGAAACTGCAGAACCTGGTGACTGAGTTTGGTAAAGTGTGTGAAAGAAGAAAGTTAAGAGTAAATGTGAATAAGAGCAAGGTTATTAGGTACAGTAGGGTTGAGGGTCAAGTCAATTGGGAGGTGAGTTTGAATGGAGAAAAACTGGAGGAAGTGAAGTGTTTTAGATATCTGGGAGTGGATCTGGCAGCGGATGGAGCCATGGAAGCGGAAGTGGATCATAGGGTGGGGGAGGGGGCGAAAATCCTGGGAGCCTTGAAGAATGTGTGGAAGTCGAGAACATTATCTCGGAAAGCAAAAATGGCTATGTTTGAAGGAATAGTGGTTCCAACAATGTTGTATGGTTGCGAGGTGTGGGCTATGGAAAGAGTTGTGCGCAGAAGATGGATGTGCAGGAAATGAGATGTTTCAGGACAATGTGTGGTGTGAGGTGGTTTGATCGAGTAAGTAACGTAAGGGTAAGAGAGATATGTGGAAATAAAAAGAGCGTGGTTGATAGAGCAGAAGAGGGTGTTTTGAAATGGTTTGGGCACATGGAGAGAATGAGTGAGGAAAGATTGACCAAGAGGATATATGTGTCGGAGGTGGAGGGAACGAGGAGAAGTGGGAAACCAAATTGAAGGTGGAAAGATGGAGTGAAAAAGATTTTGTGTGATCGGGGCCTGAACATGCAGGAGGGTGAAAGGAGGGCAAGGAATAGAGTGAATTGGATCGATGTGGTATACCGGGTTGACGTGCTGTCAGTGGATTGAATCAGGGCATGTGAAGCGTCTGGGGTAAACCATGGAAAGCTGTGTAGGTATGTATGATTGCGTGTGTGGACGTATGTATATACATGTGTATGGGGGTGGGTTGGGCCATTTCTTTCGTCTGTTTCCTTGCGCTACCTCGCAAACGCGGGAGACAGCGACAAAGGAAAAATATATATATATATATATATATATATATATATATATATATATATATATATATATATATATATATATATATATATATATATATATATATATATATATATATATATATATATATAATGGGGAGGTGATAACAAGTAGTGGTGATGTGAGAAGGAGATGGAGTGAGTATTTTGAAGTTTGTTGAATGTGTTTGATGATAGAATGGCAGATATAGGGTGTTTTAGTCTAGGTGGTGTGCAAAGTGAGAGGGTTAGGGAAAATGATTTGGTAAACAGAGAAGAGGTACTAACAGTTTTGCGGAGGATGAAAGACGGCAAGGCAGCAGGTTTGGATGGTATTGCAGTGGAATTTATTAAGAAAGGGGGTGACTGTATTGTTGACTGGTTGGTAAGTTTATTTAATGTATGTATGATTTATGGTGAGGTGCCTGATGATTGGCAGAATGCTTGCATAGAGCCATTGTACAAAGGCAAAAGAGACAATGGTGAGTGCTCAGTTTACAGAGGTATACGTTTGTTGAGTATTCCTGGAAAATTATATGGTAGAGTATTGATTGAGAGGGTTAAGGAATGTACAGAGCATCAGATTGGGGAAGAGTAGGGTGGTTTCAGAAGTGGTAGAGGATGTGTGGATTAGGTGTTTGCTTTGAAGAATGTATGTGAGAAATACTTAGAAACACAAATGGATTTGTATGTAGCATTTATGGATCTGGAGAAGGCATATGATAGAGTTGATAGAGATGCTCTGTGGAAGGTATTAAGAATATATGGTGTGGGAGGCAAGTTGTTAGAAGCAGTGAAAAGTTTTTATCAAGGATGTAAGGCATGTGTACGTGTAGGAAGAGAGGAAAGTGATTGGTTCTCAGTGAATGTAGGTTTGCGGCAGGGGTGTGTGATGTCTCCATGGTTGTTTAATTTGTTTATGGATGGGGTTGTCAGGGAGGAAAATGCAAGAGTTTTGGAAAGAGGGGCAAGTATGCAGTCTGTTGTGGATGAGAGAGCTTGGGAAGTGAGTCAGTTGTTGTTCGCTGATGATACAGCGCTGGTGGCTGATTCATGTGAGAAACTGCAGAAGCTGGTGACTGAGTTTGGTAAAGTGTGTGAAAGAAGGAAGTTAAGAGTAAATGTGAATAAGAGCAAGGTTATTAGGTACAGTAGGGTTGAGGGTCAAGTCAATTGGGAGGTAGGTTTGAATGGAGAAAAAATGAAGGAAGTAAAGTGTTTTACATATCTGGGAGTGGATCTGGCAGCGGTTGGAACCATGGAAGCGGAAGTGAATCATAGGGAGGGGGAGGGGGCGAAAATTCTGGGAGCCTTGAAGAATGTTTGGAAGTCGAGAACATTATCTCGAAAAGCAAAAATGGGTATGTTTGAAGGAATAGTGGTTCCAACAATGTTGTATGGTTGCGAGTCGTGGGCTATGGATAGATTTGTGCGCAGGAGGGTGGATGTGCTGGAAATAAGATGTTTGAGGACAATATGTGGTGTGAGGTGGTTTGATCGAGTAAGTAATGTAAGGGTGAGAGAGATGTGTGGAAATAAAAAGAGTGTGGTTGAGAGAGCAGAAGAGGGTGTTTTGAAATGGTTTGGTCACATGGAGAGAATGAGTGAGGAAAGATTGACCAAGAGGATATATGTGTCAGAAGTGGAGGGAACGACGAGAAGTGGGACACCTATTTGGAGGTGGAAAGTTGGAGTGAGAAAGATTTTGAGTGATCGGGTCCTGAACATGCAGGAGGGTGAGAGGCGTGCAAGGAATAGAGTGAATTGGAACGATGCGGTATACCGGGGTCGACGTGCTGTCAATGGATTAAACCAGGGCATGTGAAGCGGCTGGGGTAAACCATGGAAAGTTCTCTGGGGCCTAGATATGATAAGGGAGCTGTGGTTTCGGTGCATTATTACATGACAGCTAGAGACTGAGGGTGAACGAATGGGGCATTTGTTGCCTTTTCCTAGCGCTACCTCGCACACGTGAGGGGGGAGGGGGTTTTTATTCCATGTGTGGCGAGGTGGCGATGGGAATAAATAAAGGCAGACAGCATGAATTATGCACAGGTGTATATATGTATATGTCTGTGTGTGTGTGTATATATATATATATATATATATATATATATATATATATATATATATATATATATATATATATATATATATATATATATATATATATATATGTGTGTGTGTGTGTGTGTACAGTGAGATGTATTGGTATTGTATATTTGCGTGTGTGGACTTGTATGTATATTCATATGTATGTAGGTGGGTTGGGCCATTCTTTCGTGAGTTTCCTTGCGCTACGTCGCTAACGCTGGAGACAGCGACAAAGCAAAACAAATAAATATATATATATATATATATATATATATATATATATATATATATATATATATATATATATATATATATATATTTGTCGCTGTCTCCCGCGTTTGCGAGGTAGCGCAAGGAAACAGACGAAAGAAATGGCCCAACCCACCCCCTTACACATGTATATACACACGTCCACACACGCAAATATACATACCTACACAGCTTTCCATGGTTTACCCCAGACGCTTCACATGCCCTGATTCAATCCACTGACAGCACGTCAACCCCGGTATACCACATCGATCCAATTCACTCTATTCCTTGCCCTCCTTTCGCCCTCCTGCATGTTCAGGCCACGATCACACAAAATCTTTTTCACTCCATCTTTCCACCTCCAATTTGGTCTCCCACTTCTCCTCGTTCCCTCCACCTCCGACACATATATCCTCTTGGTCAATCTTTCCTCACTCATTCTCTCCATGTGCCCAAACCATTTCAAAACACCCTCTTCTGCTCTCTCAACCACGCTCTTTTTGTTTAAACACATCTCTCTTACCCTAACGTTATTTGCTCGATCAAACCACCTCACACCACACATTGTCCTCAAACACCTCATTTCCAGCATATCCATCCTCCTGCGCACAACTCTATCCATAGCCCACGCCTCGCAACCATACAACATTGTTGGAACCACTATTCCTTCAAACATACCCATTTTTGCTTTCCGAGATAATGTTCTCGACTTCCACACATTCTTCAAGGCTCCCAGAATTTTCGCCCCCTCCCCCACCCTATGATCCACTTCCGCTTCCATGGTTCCATCCGCTGCCACATCCACTCCCAGATATCTAAAACACTTTACTTCCTCCATTTTTTCTCCATTCAAACTTACCTCCCAATTGACTTGACCCTCAACCCTACTGTACCTAATTACCTTGCTCTTATTCACATTTACTCTTAACTTTCTTCTTTCACACACTTTACCAAACTCAGTCACCAGCTTTTGCAGTTTCTCACATGAATCAGCCACCAGCGCTGTATCATCAGCGAACAACAACTGACTCACTTCCCAAGCTTTCTCATCCACAACAGACTTCATACTTGCCCCTTTTCCAAAACTCTTGCATTCACCTCCCTAACAACCCCATCTATAAACAAATTAAACAACCATGGAGACATCACACACCCCTGCCGCAAACCTACATTCACTGAGAACCAATCTCTTCCTACACGTACACATGCTTTACATCCTCGATAAAAACTTTTCACTGCTTCTAACAACTTGCCTCCCACACCATATATTCTTAATACCTTCCACAGAGCATCTCTATCAACTCTATCATATGCCTTCTTCAGATCCATAAATGCTACATACAAATCCATTTGCTTTTCTAAGTAATTCTCACATACATTCTTCAAAGCAAACACCTGATCCACACATCCTCTACCACTTCTGAATCCACACTGCTCTTCCCCAATCTGATGCTCTGTACATGCCTTCACCCTCTCAATCAATACCCTCCCATATAATTTACCAGAAATACTCAACAAACTTATACCTCTGTAATTTGAGCACTCACTCTCATCCGCTTTGCCTTTGTACAATGGCACTATGCACGCATTCCGCCAATCATCAGGCACCTCACCATGAGTCATACATACATTAAATAACCTTACCAACCAGTCAATAATACAGTCACCCCCTTTTTTAATAAATTCCACTGCAATATCATCCAAACCTGCTGCCTTGCCGGCTTTCATCTTCCGCAAAGCTTTTACTACCTCTTCTCTGTTTACCAAATCATTTTCCCCAACCCTCTCACTTTGCACACCACCTCGACCAAAACACCCTATATCTGCCACTCTATCATCAAACACATTCAACAAACCTTCAAAATACTCACTCCATCTCATTCTCACATCACCACTACTTGTTATCACCTCCCCATTTGCGCCCTTCACTGAAGTTCCCATTTGGTCCCTTGTCTTACGCACTTTATTTACCTCCTTCCAGAACATCTTTTTATTCTCCCTAAAATTCAATGATACTCACTCACCCCAACTCTCATTTGCCCTCTTTTTCATATATATATATATATATATTTTCTTCTTTTCTTTTAAACTATTTGCCATTTCCCGCGTTGGCGAGGTAGCGTTAAGAACAGAGGACTGGGCCTTTATTGGAATATCCTCACCTGGCCCCCTCTGTTCCTTCTTTTGAAAAAAAAAAAAAAAAAAAAAAAAAAACGAGAGGGGAGGATTTCCAGCCCCCCGCTCCCTCCCCTTTTAGTCGCCTTCTACGACACGCAGGGAATACGTGGGAAGTATTCTTAATCCCCTATCCCCTATATAAATATATATATAAATATATATATAAATATATATATATATATATATATATATATATATATATATATATATATATATATATATATATATATATATATATATATATATATATATATATATTTTTTTTTTTTTTTTTTTTTTTATACTTTGTCGCTGTCTCCCGCGTTTGCGAGGTAGCGCAAGGAAACAGACGAAAGAAATGGCCCAACCCCCCCCCCATACACATGTACATACACACATCCACACACGCAAATATACATACCTACACAGCTTTCCATGGTTTACCCCAGACGCTTCACATGCCTTGATTCAATCCACTGACAGCACGTCAACCCCTGTATACCACATGACTCCAATTCACTCTATTCCTTGCCCTCCTTTCACCCTCCTGCATGTTCAGGCCCCGATCACACAAAATCCTTTTCACTCCATCTTTCCACCTCCAATTTGGTCTCCCTCTTCTCCTCGTTCCCTCCACCTCCGACACATATATCCTCTTGGTCAATCTCTCCTCACTCATTCTCTCCATGTGCCCAAACCATTTCAAAACACCCTCTTCTGCTCTCTCAACCACGCTCTTTTTATTTCCACACATCTCTCTTACCCTTACGTTACTTACTCGATCAAACCACCTCACACCACACATTGTCCTCAAACATCTCATTTCCAGCACATCCATCCTCCTGCGCACATCTCTATCCATAGCCCACGCCTCGCAACCATACAACATTGTTGGAACCACTATTCCCTCAAACATACCCATTTTCGCTTTCCGAGATAATGTTCTCGACTTCCACACATTTTTCAAGGCTCCCAAAATTTTCGCCCCCTCCCCCACCCTATGATCCACTTCCGCTTCCATGGTTCCATCCGCTGACAGATCCACTCCCAGATATCTAAAACACTTCACTTCCTCCAGTTTTTCTCCATTCAAACTCACCTCCCAATTGACTTGACCCTCACCCCTACTGTACCTAATAACCTTGCTCTTATTCACATTTACTCTCAACTTTCTTCTTCCACACACTTTACCAAACTCAGTCACCAGCTTCTGCAGTTTCTCACATGAATCAGCCACCAGCGCTGTATCATCAGCGAACAACAACTGACTCACTTCCCAAGCTCTCTCATCCCCAACAGACTTCATACTTGCCCCTCTTTCCAGGACTCTTGCATTTACCTCCCTTACAACCCCATCCATAAACAAATTAAACAACCATGGAGACATCACACACCCCTGCCGCAAACCTACATTCACTGAGAACCAATCACTTTCCTCTCTTCCTACACGTACACATGCCTTACATCCTCGATAAAAACTTTTCACTGCTTCTAACAACTTGCCTCCCACACCATATATTCTTAATACCTTCCACAGAGCATCTCTATCAATTCTATCATATGCCTTCTCCAGATCCATAAATGCTACATACAAATCCATTTGCTTTTCTAAGTATTTCTCACATACATTCTTCAAAGCAAACACCTGATCCACACATCCTCTACCACTTCTGAAACCGCACTGCTCTTCCCCAATCTGATGCTCTGTACATGCCTTCACCCTCTCAATCAATACCCTCCCATATAATTTACCAGGAATACTCAACAAACTTATACCTCTGTAATTTGAGCACTCACTCTTATCCCCTTTGCCTTTGTACAATGGCACTATGCACGCATTCCGCCAATCCTCAGGCACCTCACCATGAGTCATACATACATTAAATAACCTTACCAACCAGTCAACAATACAGTCACCCCCTTTTTTAATAAATTCCACTGCAATACCATCCAAACCTGCTGCCTTGCCGGCTTTCATCTTCCGCAAAGCTTTTACTACCTCTTCTCTGTTTACCAAATCATTTTCCCTAACCCTCTCACTTTGCACACCACCTCGACCAAAACACCCTATATCTGCCACTCTGTCATCAGACACATTCAACAAACCTTCAAAATACTCATTCCATCTCCTTCTCACATCACCGCTACTTGTTATCACCTCCCCATTTGCGCCCTTCACTGAAGTTCCCATTTGCTCCCTTGTCTTACGCACCCTATTTACCTCCTTCCAGAACATCTTTTTATTCTCCCTAAAATTTACTGATAGTCTCATATATATGTATATATATATATAGGGGATAGGGGTGAAAGAATACTTCCCACGTATTCCTCGCGTGTCGTAAAAAGCGACTAGAGGGGACGGGAGCGGGGGGCCAGAAATCCTCCCCTCCTTGTATTAACTTTCTAAAATGGGAAACAG
Organism: Panulirus ornatus; assembly: GCF_036320965.1. Lineage (NCBI taxonomy): Eukaryota > Metazoa > Arthropoda > Malacostraca > Decapoda > Palinuridae > Panulirus > Panulirus ornatus. The sequence continues at coordinate 1,934,366 of NC_092275.1, forward strand.
AAGAAGGAGTCACGCGGGGAGTGCTCATCCTCCTCGAAGGCTCAGAGTGGGGTGCCTAAATGTGTGTGGATGTAACCAAGATGTGAAAAAAGGAGAGATAGGTAGTATGTTTGAGGAAAGGAACCTGGATGTTTTGGCTCTGAGTGAAACGAAGCTCAAGGGTAAAGGAGAAGAGTGGTTTGGGAATGTCTGGGGAGTAAAGTCAGGGGTTAGTGAGAGGACAAGAGCAAGGGAAGGAGTAGCAATACTCCTGAAACAGGAGTTGTGGGAGTATGTGATAGAATGTAAGAAAGTAAATTCTCGATTGATATGGGTAAAACTGAAAGTTGATGGAGAGAGGTGGGTGATTATTGGTGCATATGCACCTGGGCATGAGAAGAAAGATCATGAGAGGCAAGTGTTTTGGGAGCAGCTGAATGAGTGTGTTAGTGGTTTTGATGCACGAGACCGGGTTATAGTGATGGGTGATTTGAATGCAAAGGTGAGTAATGTGGCAGTTGAGGGAATAATTGGTATACATGGGGTGTTCAGTGTTGTAAATGGAAATGGTGAAGAGCTTGTAGATTTATGTGCTGAAAAAGGACTGATGATTGGGAATACCTGGTTTAAAAAGCGAGATATACATAAGTACACTTATGTAAGTAGGAGAGATGGCCAGAGAGCGTTATTGGATTACGTGTTAATTGACAGGCGTGCGAAAGAGAGACTTTTGGATGTTAATGTGCTGAGAGGTGCAACTGGAGGGATGTCTGATCATTATCTTGTGGAGGCTAAGGTGAAGATTTGTATGGGTTTTCAGAAAAGAAGAGTGAATGTTGGGGTGAAGAAGGTGGTGAGAGTAAGTGAGCTTGGGAAGGAGACCTGTGTGAGGAAGTACCAGGAGAGACTGTGTACAGAATGGAAAAAGGTGAGAACAATGGAAGTAAGGGGAGTGGGGGAGGAATGGGATGTATTTAGGGAGTCAGTGATGGATTGCGCAAAAGATGCTTGTGGCATGAGAAGAGTGGGAGGTGGGTTGATTAGAAAGGGAAGTGAGTGGTGGGATGAAGAAGTAAGAGTATTAGTGAAAGAGAAGAGAGAGGCATTTGGACGATTTTTGCAGGGAAAAAATGCAATTGAGTGGGAGATGTATAAAAGAAAGAGACAGGAGGTCAAGAGAAAGGTGCAAGAGTGAAAAAAAGGGCAAATGAGAGTTGGGGTGAGAGAGTGTCATTAAATTTTAGGGAGAATAAAAAGATGTTCTGGAAGGAGGTAAATAAAGTGCGTAAGACAAGGGAGCAAATGGGAACTTTAGTGAAGGGCGCAAATGGGGAGGTGATAACAAGTAGTGGTGATGTGGGAAGGAGATGGAGTGAGTATTTTGAAGGTTTGTTGAATGTGTCTGATGATAGAGTGGCAGATATAGGGTGTTTTGGTCGAGGTGGTGTGCAAAGTGAGAGGGTTAGGGAAAACGATTTGGTAAACAGAGAAGAGGTAGTGAAAGCTTTGCGAAAGATGAAAGCCGGCAAGGCAGCAGGCTTGGATGGTATTGCAGTGGAATTTATTAAAAAAGGGGGTGACTGTATTGTTGATTGGTTGGTAAGGTTATTTTTTTTTTTTTTTTTTTTTTTTTTTTTCAAAAGAAGGAACAGAGAATTGGGCCTCAAAGGCCCAGTCCTCTGTTCTTAACGCTACCTCGCTAATGCGGGAAATGGCGAATAGTTTGAAAAAGAAAAGATGACTCATGGTGAGGTGCCTGAGGATTGGAGGAATGCGTGCATAGTGCCATTGTACAAAGGAAAAGGGGATAAGAGTGAGTGCTCAAATTACAGAGGTATAAGTTTATTGAGTATTCCTGGTAAATTGTATGGGAGGGTATTGATTGAGAGGGTGAAGGCATGTACAGAGCATCAGATTGGGGAAGAGCAGTGTGGTTTCAGAAGTGGTAGAGGATGTGTGGATCAGGTGTTTGCTTTGAAGAATGTATGTGAGAAATACTTAGAAAAGCAAATGGATTTGTATGTAGCATTTATGGATCTGGAGAAGGCATATGATAGAGTTGATAGAGATGCTCTGTGGAAGGTATTAAGAATATATGGTGTGGGAGGCAAGTTGTTAGAAGCAGTGAAAAGTTTTTATCGAGGATGTAAGGCATGTGTACGTGTAGGAAGAGAGGAAAGTGATTGGTTCTCAGTGAATGTAGGTTTGCGGCAGGGGTGTGTGATGTCTCCATGGTTGTTTAATTTGTTTATGGATGGGGTTGTTAGGGAGGTAAAGGCAAGAGTTTTGGAAAGAGGGGCAAGTATGAAGTCTGTTGGGGATGAGAAAGCTTGGGAAGTGAGTCAGTTGTTGTTCGCTGATGATACAGCGCTGGTGGCTGATTCATGTGAGAAACTGCAGAAGCTGGTGACGGAGTTTGGTAAATTGTGTGGAAGAAGAAAGTTAAGAGTAAATGTGAATAAGAGCAAGGTCATTAGGTACAGTAGGGTTGAGGGTCAAGTAAATTGGGAGGTGAGTTTGAATGGAGAAAAACTGGAGGAAGTGAAGTGTTTTAGATATCTGGGAGTGGATCTGGCAGCGGATGGAACCATGGAAGCAGAATTGGACCATAGGGTGGGGGAGGGGGCGAAAATTCTGGGAGCCTTGAAGAATGTGTGGAAGTCGAGAACATTATCTCGGAAAGCAAAAATGGGTATGTTTGAAGGAATAGTGGTTCCAACAATGTTGTATGGTTGCGAGGCGTGGGCTATGGATAGAGTTGTGCGCAGGAGGATGGATGTGCTGGAAATGAGATGTCTGAGGACAATGTGTGGTGTGAGGTGGTTTGATCGAGTAAGTAACGTAAGGGTGAGAGAGATGTGTGGAAATAAAAAGAGCGTGGTTGAGAGAGCAGAAGAGGGTGTTTTGAAATGGTTTGGGCACATGGAGAGAATGAGTGAGGAAAGGTTGACCAAGAGGATATATGTGTCGGAGGTGGAGGGAACGAGGAGAAGAGGGAGACCAAATTGGAGGTGGAAAGATGGAGTGAAAAAGATTTTGTGTGATCGTGGCCTGAACTTGCAGGAGGGTGAAAGGAGGGCAAGGAATAGAGTGAATTGGAGCAATGTGGTATACCGGGGTTGACGTGCTGTCAGTGGATTGAATCAAGACATGTGAAGCGTCTGGGGTAAACCATGGAAAGCTGTGTAGGTATGTATATGTGCGTGTGTGGACGTATGTATATACATGTGTATGGGGGGGGTTGGGCCATTTCTTTCGTCTGTTTCCTTGCGCTACCTCGCAAACGCGGGAGACAGCGACAAAGTATAAAAAAAAAAGAAAAAAAATATATATATATATATATATATATATATATATATATATATATATATATATATATATATATATATATATATATATATATATATATATATATATATATATATATATATATTTATATATATATTTATATATATATATTTATATATATATATATATATATATATATATATATATATATATATATATATATATATATATATATATATATATATATATATATTAGGTGAGTTAGGTGAGTCTTGAACCATTTTTTTTTATATCCATGTTTTTTGTCAATTTCCTCATGATTTGATTGATGATAGGAGTGGCTTGAAAGTTGCCTGGGGACAAATCAAAGTTCTTGTATTAGCAATTAGCATAATACCAGAATTATATAGAATAACAATGTTTTTAAGGTCTAAAGGGTGGTCGTTTTCATGACAGTGTTTAGCAATCTCATTTTTGTTTTCATCCTTGCGTACTGCATGATTGTACCAGTAACATCTCTCTGTTACAGATTTCCCGGTCTGGCATGCCTTACATTTGAGAGTGTAAACAATGTTGAATAATTTTCCTACTTTTTATTAAGGTACACTGATAGTGTTCTTTGTACTAGAAGGCAACATTACAAGCACAGTTTCTTAGTATATGTTTTAGATTACCTAAGTTGAGAGAATAGATAAGCACTTAACATTTAAACTCATCTTCATTTGTTGCATCTTTTATAACTAGATGCATAAAGTGTCTTCCTATCTTTCCAGTAAGCTTTGTTCACAAAGCAATTGGGATAATGTAACTGCCTTAAGATACGTCTTGTATAACTACATTCGTCTACCAGGCTTATGGCAACACATATCCGTAGACGTCTTAAAAACATAGACATAACTACAGACATTTTCATGGAAGAATCATGTACTGAAAAATTATGAATATAGTTCTCAGAATTGGGAGGCTTTCTACATCTTAAAGGACCATAAGATCAGATTCTCTAGTTATCAACAGACCAAGAAACGGTAGTTTGCCTTCATTCTCCCATTTCCTATTTCCAATTTCAGTCGATGAACCGAACTAGAGCATGTGAAACGTCTGGGGTAAACCATGGAAATGTCTCTGGGGCCTGGATGTGGATGGGGAGTTGTGGTTTCGGTGCATTACACGTGACGGCTAGAGGCTGAGTATGTACGAATGTGGCTTTTTTCTCCTCTGTTTTCCTGGCGCTACCTCGCGGAGAGAGAGAGAGAGAGAGAGAGAGAGAGAGAGAGAGAGAGAGAGAGAGAGAGAGAGAGAGAGAGAGAGAGAGATGGTGTTCCCTGTGGGGCGGGATCGCGCAGGGATTGGATGAAGGCAAGCTAGTATGAATTGTACAAGTGTATATATGTATATGTCTGTGTATGTGTTATAGATATATGTATATGTGCACATGTTGATATGTATATGTATGTATATATGCATGTATGGGCTAGAAACACTCCTCTTCCTGTATTTAACTTTCTAAAAGGAGAAACAGAAGAAGGAGTCATGCGGGTAGCGCTCATCCTCCTCGAAGGCTCAGACTGAAGTGTCTAAATGTGTGTGATGGAACCAAGGGATAGTATGATTGAGAAAAGAAACTTGGATGTTTTGGCTCGGACTGAAACGAAACTCAAGGGTAAAGGGGAAGAGTAGTTTGGGAATATCTTGGGTGTAAAGTCAGGGGTCGGTGAAAGGACAAGAGCATAGGAAGGAGTAGCACTACTTCTAAAGCAGGAGCTGTGAGAGTATGTCATAGAGTGTGAAAAAGTAAACTCTAGATTGACATGGGTGGAGAGAGATGGGAGATTATTGGTGCCCATGCGCCTGGTCATGAGAAGAAAGATCATGAGAGGCAAGTGTTCTAGGAGTAGCTGAGTGAGTGTTAGTAGTTTTGATGCACGAGACCGGGTTATTGTGATGGGTAATGGAATGCAAAGGTGAGTAATGTGGCAGTTGAGGATATAATTGGTGTACATGGAGTGTTCATTGTTGTGAATGGAAATGGTGAAGACCTTGTAGATTTCTGTGCTGAAAAAGGACTGGTGATTGGGAGTACCTGGTTTAAAAAGAGAAATAGAAATATGTATACGTATTTAAGTAGGAGAGATGGCCAGAGGTCTTTATTGGATTACGTGTTAATTAATAGGCGTGTGAAAAAAAGACTTTTGAATGTTAATGTACTAAGAGAGGCAGCTGGAGGGATGTCTGATCATTATCTTGTGGAGGCGAAGGTGAAGATTTGTTGGAAGTTTTCAGAAATTAGAATGTTGTGGTGCAGAGAGTGGTGAGAGTAAGTGAGCTTGCAATCAAAAATTTTTACATCTCTTGCTCCGTTCACCCAACACTATGTCGTCTCAAAAAATTACCTTACAATCTTTGTACCTTGTCTCTTGCATAGTTTCTTTGTGTGGTCTTTTTTTTTTTTTTAGTTAATGCTAGAGAAAATGTTTAGCGTTGACCGTGTCAGCTTGACTGAGAAACTGAAAGATTGTCTTGAAGTCTGTCATTATCCTTCACTCTTTCATAGTTGACGGATCTATCGTTTCTAACGTTTCCTGTTAGGCATCTTCCTCTTACATCAGTTCCGTCTTTGTTGACCTCCAGTGGACAATCTGATCATATGATCTTTGAATATGTGAACAAACTTAAGATGCATATTCTAATCGTGGTCTAAGGTAAGATGTAAAACGTTCTCTGAACATTTCCTTCTCCATGTACATGAATGCAGATAATTTGCCTTCTTAACGGTACTGTTTTGTGCTTACGTTATGTTGAATATGTACAACTTCGCCTGTTAAGTACTTGTTATAAATGATTTATAAATGGACCATGTAGTGTGTTTCTTGCCCATTCATAGTCATATCTACACATTTTTTCGGTAGCTCCTACTTACCACTTTGAGTTTCGTTGAGTTTCCCATAATCATCACCTTGAGTCTGGTTGAGATTACCTTTATCAAACACATATCTGGATGCAGCTGGTCCAAGTCTCACCGTAGGTTGTCGTAGCCCTACTCTCTGCTGACAACTCTTGCTGTGTGTGTGTGTGTGTGTGTGTGTGTGTGTGTGTGTGTGTGTTTGTGTGTGTGAGAGAGTGTGTATGTGTGTGTGTGTGTGTGTGTGTGTGTGTGTGTGTGTGTGTGTGTGTGCGTGTGTGTGTGTGTGTGTGTATGTGTATGTGTGTTGTGTGTGTGTGTGTGTGTGTGTGTGTGTGTGTGTGTGTGTGTGAGTGCGTGTGTGTGTGTGAGAGAGAGAGAGAGAGAGAGAGAGAGAGAGAGAGAGAGAGAGAGAGAGAGAGAGAGAGAGAGAGTGTGTGTGTGTGTGTGTGTGTGTGTGTGTGTGTGAACCTGGCCATTTCCTAGTTATATAAGAGCCACAAAGTTTTCAGGGGAAGGGGTAGGCAGGGGAAGGGGTAGGCAGGGGAAGGGGTAGGCAGGGGAAGGTTAGCGGGGAGCCAGAGTGTGGGTCACGATTATAAATACAGGGGTAAGGAACCAGGACACCACTACGCGTTCATCTCTCCACCAGCTCAAGATGAAGATCTTGCCAGTGATGCTCCTGCTGGCTACCGGAGCTTCAGCCTCCGCCATAGGTAAGAACGTGTGGTGTCATCTCGAGCCCCAGTGTTCCATACTGCTGTGTATCATGTTCATGAAGGATCCCATCCCCTTCTCCTCCCCTACCAGTAGTCATTAGCGAGTGTTCGTGTATGTGAATACTATATGTGTGTTGCCTTCAGAATTTTACGATCGTGTTGCCTCGTCTCTTAACTTTGTATAGATGTTCTGTTTATGCAATCCGGCGTAGTATAAACACCTCAAGCCACGCACGCACTTATAGAAAAGGTGAAAGCCAAACTGCACGCTCAGGATTAGAACCCATGCTGATCCGATGTGGTCCGTAATGATTTATGGCCAATAATGTTATGTGTGTGTGTGTGTGTGTGTGTGTGTGTGTGTGTGTGTGTGTGTGTGTGTGTGTGTGTGTGTGTGTGTCTTCAATTATCTGTTTTCATTAAACTACGCTAGTGGAGCCTCAGGTCTACTATTTGCTATCTCACAGCATTTTAATCCTTTGTGTGATCTCAACATTCACATTTTCACCATGAAGCGTATCCCATACTCCTATTATTCATGTACTATAAAAGTACTTTCTTAAAGTTTTTCTAACAAGTCTTTTTGTTAATTTCTGGTACATTTTTTGGTTGTTTTATCGTTGCAGCTTTCAAAGGATTGTTTGCTTTCTTCTTCATAGAAATGGTTTAAGACTTCCAATTTTGTGATCGGGTCACTCCTTACTCTTGCCTCTTCCATGTGGGACAATTTGAAAGCCTCTAACTTTTCCCTGCGACTTATCTCTTTCAAACCTGGCACCATCATTGCTGCCCTTCATTGAGTGGTGATCCCTGCCTCACACAGAGAGTGGCGATCCTGCCTCACACAGAGAGTGGCGATCCTGCCTCACACACAGAGTGGTGATCCCTGCCTCACACATAGAATGGTGCCCCTGCCTCACACACAGAGTGGTGCCCCTAGCCTCACACACAGAGTGGTGCCCCATTCCTTACACACATAGTGGTGCCCCTGCCTCACCCACAGAGTGGTGCCCCATTCCTTACACACATAGTGGTGCGCCCTGCCTCACACATAGAATGGTGCCCCTGCCTCACACATAGAATGGTGCCCCTGCCTCACACACAGAGTGGTTGCCCCTAGCCTCACACACAGAGTGGTGCCCTTGCCTCACACACAGAGTGGTGCCCTTGCCTCACACACAGAGTGGTGCCCCATTCCTTACACACATAGTGGTGCGCCCTGCTTCACACACAGAGTGGTGCCCCATTCCTTACACACATAGTGGTGCGCCCTGCTTCACACACAGAGTGGCGATCCCTGCCTCACACATAGAATGGTGCCCCTGCCTCACCACACAGAGTGGTGCCCCATTCCTTACACACATAGTGGTGCGCCCTGCTTCACACACAGAGTGGTGCCCTTGCCTCACACACAGAGTGGCGATCCCTGCCTCACACATAGAATGGTGCCCCTGCCTCACACATAGAATGGTGCCCCTGCCTCACACATAGAATGGTGCCCCTGCCTCACACATAGAATGGTGCCCCTGCCTCACACACAGAGTGGTGCCCCATTCCTTACACACATAGTGGTGCGCCCTGCTTCACACACAGAGTGGTTGCCCCTAGCCTCACACACAGAGTGGTGCCCCATTCCTTACACACATAGTGGTGCGCCCTGCCTCACACACAGAGTGGTTGCCCCTAGCCTCACACACAGAGTGGTGCCCTTGCCTCACACACAGAGTGGTGCCCCTGCCTCACACACAGAGTGGTGCCCCATTCCTTACACACATAGTGGTGCGCCCTGCTTCACACACAGAGTGGTGCCCCTGCCTCACACACAGAGTGGTGCCCCTGCCTCACACACAGAGTGGTGATCCCTGCCTCACACACAGAGTGGTGCCCCTGCCTCACACACAGAGTGGTGCCCCTGCCTCACACACAGAGTGGTGCCCCTGCCTCACACACAGAGTGGTGCCCCTGCCTCACACACAGAGTGGTGCCCCTGCCTCACACACAGAGTGGTGATCCCTGCCTCACACACAGAGTGGTTGCCCCTAGCCTCACACACAGAGTGGTGCCCCTGCCTCACACACAGAGTGGTGCCCTTGCCTCACACACAGAGTGGTGCCCTTGCCTCACACACAGAGTGGTGCCCCTGCCTCACACACAGAGTGGTGCCCCTGCCTCACACACAGAGAGGTGCCCTGCCTCACACACAGAGAGTGGCGATCCTGCCTCACACAGAGAGTGGCGATCCTGCCTCACACAGAGAGTGGCGATCCTGCCTCACACAGAGAGTGGCGATCCTGCCTCACACACAGAGAGGTGCCCTGCCTCACACACAGAGTGGTGCCCCATTGCCTCACACACATAGTGGTGCCCCTGCCTCACACACAGAGTGGTGCCCCATTCCTTACACACATAGTGGTGCGCCCTGCTTCACACACAGAGTGGTGCCCCTAGCCTCACACGCAGAGTGGTGATCCCTGCCTCACACGCAGAGTGGTGATCCCTGCCTCACACGCAGAGTGGTGATCCCTGCCTCACACAGAGAGTGGCGATCCTGCCTCACACACAGAGTGGTGATCCCTGCCTCACACGCAGAGTGGTGATCCCTGCCTCACACACAGAGAGTGGCGATCCTGCCTCACACACAGAGTGGTGCCCTTGCCTCACACACAGAGTGGTGCCCCTAGCCTCACACGCAGAGTGGTGATCCCTGCCTCACACATAGAGTGGTGCCTCTACCTCACACACACAGTGGTGCCCCTCCCTCACACATAGAATGGTGCCCCTGCCTCACACATAGAATGGTGCCCCTGCCTCACCCACAGAGTGGTGCCCCTAGCCTCACACACAGAGTGGCGATCCCTGCCTCACACATAGAATGGTGCCCCTGCCTCACACACAGAGTGGTGCCCCATTCCTTACACACATAGTGGTGCGCCCTGCTTCACACACAGAGTGGTGATCCCTGCCTCACACATAGAATGGTGCCCCTGCCTCACACATAGAATGGTGCCCCTGCCTCACCCACAGAGTGGTGCCCCATTCCTTACACACATAGTGGTGCGCCCTGCTTCACACACAGAGTGGTGCCCCTGCCTCACACACAGAGTGGTGCCCCTGCCTCACACACAGAGTGGTGCCCTTGCCTCACACACAGAGTGGTGATCCCTGCCTCACACACAGAGTGGTTGCCCCTAGCCTCACACGCAGAGTGGTGATCCCTGCCTCACACATAGAATGGTGCCCCTGCCTCACACACAGAGTGGTGATCCCTGCCTCACACACAGAGTGGTGCCCCATTCCTTACACACATAGTGGTGCCCCATTCCTTACACACATAGTGGTGCGCCCTGCTTCACACACAGAGTGGTGCCCCATTCCTTACACACATAGTGGTGCGCCCTGCTTCACACACAGAGTGGTTGCCCCTAGCCTCACACACAGAGTGGTGCCCCATTCCTTACACACATAGTGGTGCGCCCTGCTTCACACACAGAGTGGTGCCCCATTCCTTACACACATAGTGGTGCGCCCTGCTTCACACACAGAGTGGTGATCCCTGCCTCACACATAGAATGGTGCCCCTGCCTCACACACAGAGTGGTGCCCCATTCCTTACACACATAGTGGTGCGCCCTGCTTCACACACAGAGTGGTGCCCTTGCCTCACACACAGAGTGGTGCCCCTGCCTCACACACAGAGAGGTGCCCTGCCTCACACACAGAGTGGTTGCCCCTAGCCTCACACACAGAGTGGTTGCCCCTAGCCTCACACACAGAGTGGCGATCCCTGCCTCACACAGAGAGTGGCGATCCTGCCTCACACAGAGAGTGGCGATCCTGCCTCACACAGAGAGTGGCGATCCTGCCTCACACAGAGAGTGGCGATCCTGCCTCACACACAGAGTGGTGCCCCATTCCTTACACACATAGTGGTGCGCCCTGCTTCACACACAGAGTGGTGCCCCATTCCTTACACACATAGTGGTGCGCCCTGCTTCACACACAGAGTGGTGCCCTTGCCTCACACACAGAGTGGTGATCCCTGCCTCACACACAGAGTGGTGCCCTTGCCTCACACACAGAGTGGCGATCCCTGCCTCACACATAGAATGGTGCCCCTGCCTCACACACAGAGTGGTGCCCTTGCCTCACACACAGAGTGGTGCCCTTGCCTCACACACAGAGAGGTGCCCTGCCTCACACACAGAGAGGTGCCCTGCCTCACACACAGAGTGGTTGCCCCTAGCCTCACACACAGAGTGGTGATCCCTGCCTCACACACAGAGTGGTGATCCCTGCCTCACACACAGAGTGGTGCCCTTGCCTCACACACAGAGTGGTGCCCCATTCCTTACACACATAGTGGTGCGCCCTGCTTCACACACAGAGTGGTGCCCCATTCCTTACACACATAGTGGTGCGCCCTGCTTCACACACAGAGTGGTGCCCCTAGCCTCACACACAGAGTGGCGATCCCTGCCTCACACATAGAATGGTGCCCCTGCCTCACACACAGAGTGGTGCCCTTGCCTCACACACAGAGTGGTTGCCCCTAGCCTCACACGCAGAGTGGTGATCCCTGCCTCACACACAGAGTGGTGCCCCATTCCTTACACACATAGTGGTGCCCCTGCCTCACACATAGAATGGTGCCCCTGCCTCACACACAGAGTGGTGCCCCATTCCTTACACACATAGTGGTGCGCCCTGCTTCACACACAGAGTGGTGCCCTTGCCTCACACACAGAGTGGTGCCCCATTCCTTACACACATAGTGGTGCGCCCTGCTTCACACACAGAGTGGCGATCCCTGCCTCACACATAGAATGGTGCCCCTGCCTCACACATAGAATGGTGCCCCTGCCTCACACATAGAATGGTGCCCCTGCCTCACACATAGAATGGTGCCCCTGCCTCACACATAGAGTGGTGCCCCTCCCTCACACTCACAGTGATGCCCCTGCCTCACACACAGAGTGGTGATCCCTGCCTCACACACAGAGTGGTGATCCCTGCCTCACACACAGAGTGGTGATCCCTGCCTCACACACAGAGTGGTGCCCCCTCCCTCACACACAGAGTGGTGCCCCTGCTTCACACACAGAGTGGTGATCCCTGCCTCACACATAGAGTGGTGCCCCTCCCTCACACTCACAGTGATGCCCCTGCCTCACACACAGAGTGGTGCCCCTGCCTCACACACAGAGTGGTGCCCTTGCCTCACACACAGAGTGGTGCCCCATTCCTTACACACATAGTGGTGCGCCCTGCTTCACACACAGAGTGGTGCCCCATTCCTTACACACATAGTGGTGCGCCCTGCCTCACACACAGAGTGGTGATCCCTGCCTCACACACAGAGTGGTGCCCCATTCCTTACACACATAGTGGTGCGCCCTGCTTCACACACAGAGTGGTGATCCCTGCCTCACACACAGAGTGGTGCCCCATTCCTTACACACATAGTGGTGCGCCCTGCCTCACACATAGAATGGTGCCCCTGCCTCACCCACAGAGTGGTGCCCCATTCCTTACACACATAGTGGTGCGCCCTGCTTCACACACAGAGTGGTGCCCCATTCCTTACACACATAGTGGTGCGCCCTGCTTCACACACAGAGTGGTGCCCCATTCCTTACACACATAGTGGTGCGCCCTGCTTCACACACAGAGTGGTGCCCCTGCCTCACACACAGAGTGGTGCCCCATTCCTTACACACATAGTGGTGCGCCCTGCTTCACACACAGAGTGGTGATCCCTGCCTCACACACAGAGTGGTGATCCCTGCCTCACACACAGAGTGGCGATCCCTGCCTCACACAGAGAGTGGCGATCCTGCCTCACACAGAGAGTGGCGATCCTGCCTCACACGCAGAGTGGTGATTCCTGCCTCACACACAGAGTGGTGCCCCTTGCCTCACACACAGAGTGGTGACTCCTGCCTCACACACAGAGTGGTGCTCCTGCCTCACACACAGAGTGGTGCCCCTTGCCTCACACACAGAGTGGGTGCTCCTGCCTCACATCACAGAGTGGTGCTCCTGCCTCACACACAGAGTGGTGCTCCCTGCCTCACACACAGAGTGGTGCCCTGCCTCACACACAGAGTGATGCCCCTGCCTCACACACAGAGTGGTGACCCTGCCTCACACAGAGTGGTGCCTCCTGCCTCACATACAGAGTGGTGCCCCTGCCTCACACACAGAGTGGTGTCCCCTTGCCTCACACACAGAGTGATGCTCCTGCCCTCACACACAGAGTGATCCCCTGCCTCACACACAGAGTGAGTGCCCCTTGCCTCACACACAGAGTGATGCCCCTGCCTCACACACAGAGTGAGTGCCCCTTCCTCACACACAGAGTGGTGCTTCCTGCCTCACACACAGAGTTGGTGGCCCCTCCCTCACACACAGATGGTGCTTCCTGCCTCACACACAGAGTGATGCCTCCTGCCTCACACACAGAGTGAGCCCTCCCTCACCACATACAGAGTGTGCTTCCTGCCTCACACACAGAGTGATGCCCTTCTCACACACAGAGTTATGCCCTCCCTCAACCACACAGATTGGTGCTTTGTTCCTGCCACACACACAGAGTGGTGCCCCCTGCCTCACACACAGAGTGGGCCCCCTGTCTCACACAACAGTGTGGTGCCCCTGCCTCACAACACAGAGTGGTGTCCCCTGCCAATCACACATGCGGAGTGGTGCCTACTGCCTCACACACAGGAGGTGCCCCCTGCCTCACACCCAGATCGGTGCCCCTGCCTCACACACAGAGTGATGCCCGCCATCCACACACAAGAGTGGTGCCCCTGCCTCACACACAGAGTGGTGCCCCTGCCTCACACACAAGATGATGCCCCCCTGCCTCACACAGAGTGGTGCTCCCTGCCTCACACACAGAGTGGTGCCCCTGCCTCACACACAGAGTGGTGCTTCCTGCCTCACACACAGAGAGGTGCCCCTGCCTCACACACAGAGTGGTGACCCTTGCCTCACACACAGAGTGGTGCCCCTGCCTCACACACAGAGAGGTGCCCCTGCCTCACACACAGAGTGGTGCCCCTGCCTCACACACAGAGTGGTGCCCCTGCCTCACACACAGAGTGGTGCCCCTGCCTCACACACAGAGTGGTGCCTCCTGCCTCACACACAGAGAGGTGCCCCTGCCTCACACACAGAGAGGTGCCCCTTGCCTCACACACAGAGTGGTGCTTCCTGCCTCACACACAGAGAGGTGCCCCCTGCCTCACACACAGAGTGGTGCCCCTTGCCTCACACACAGAGTGGTGCCCCTGCCTCACACACAGAGTGGTGCCTCCTGCCTCACACACAGAGTGGTGACCCTGCCTCACACACAGAGTGGTGACCCTTGCCTCACACACAGAGTGGTGCTTCCTGCCTCACACACAGAGTGGTGCCCCTGCCTCACACACAGAGTGGTGACCCCTTGCCTCACACACAGAGTGGTGCTTCCTGCCTCACACACAGAGTGGTGCTTCCTGCCTCACACACAGAGTGGTGATCCCTGCCTCACACACAGAGTGGTGCTTCCTGCCTCACACACAGAGTGGCGCTTCCTGCCTCACACACAGAGTGGTGATCCCTGCCTCACACAGACTGGTGCCCCTGGCTCACATACAGAGTGGCGACCCCTGCCTCACACATGGAGTGGTGCCCCTGCCTCACATACAGAGTGATGCCCCTCCCTCACACACAGAGTGATGCCCCTGCCTCACACACAGAGTGATGCCCCTCCCTCACACACAGAGTGATGCCCCTGCCTCACACACAGAGTGATGCCCCTGCCTCACACACAGAGTGGTGCTTCCTGCCTCACACACAGAGTGGTGCCCCTCCCTCACACACAGAGTGGTGCCTCCTGCCTCACACACAGAGTGATGCCCCTGCCTCACACACAGAGTGATGCCCCTCCCTCACACACAGAGTGGTGCTTCCTGCCTCACACACAGAGTGATGCCCCTGCCTCACACACAGAGTGATGCCCCTCCCTCACACACAGAGTGGTGCTTCCTGCCTCACACACAGAGTGGTGCCCCCTGCCTCACACACAGAGTGGTGCCCCCTGCCTCACACACAGTGTGGTGCCCCCTGCCTCACACACAGAGTGGTGTCCCCTGCCTCACACACGGAGTGGTGCCTCTGCCTCACACACAGTGTGGTGCCCCCTGCCTCACACACAGAGTGGTGCCCCTGCCTCACACACAGAGTGATGCCCCTCCCTCACACACAGAGTGATGCCCCTCCCTCACACACAGAGTGATGCCCCTGCCTCACACACAGAGTGATGCCCCTCCCTCACACACAGAGTGGTGCTTCCTGCCTCACACACAGAGTGATGCCCCTCCCTCACACACAGAGTGATGATCCCCTCCTCACACACAGAGTGGTGATCCCTGCCTCACACACAGAGTGGCGATCCCTGCCTCACACGCAGAGTGGTGATCCCTGCCTCACACACAGAGTGGTGATCCCTGCCTCACACATAGAGTGGTGCCCCTCCCTCACACTCACAGTGATGCCCCTGCCTCACACACAGAGTGGTGCCCCTAGCCTCACACGCAGAGTGGTGATCCCTGCCTCACACACAGAGTGGTGATCCCTGCCTCACACATAGAGTGGTGCCCCTCCCTCACACTCACAGTGATGCCCCTGCCTCACACACAGAGTGGTGCCCCTAGCCTCACACACAGAGTGGCGATCCCTGCCTCACACAGAGAGTGGCGATCCCTGCCTCACACACAGAGAGGCGTCCCGTGCCTCACACACAGAGTGGTGACCCTTGCCTCACACACAGAGTGGTGACCCTGCCTCACACACAGAATGATACCCCTAAAGCCCACATACTCACCGAGCTTGGTGTCTTCAAACCCACCTACTCACAGAGTGGTTCCCCCCTACCTCACATACAGAATATTGCATCAAGACCCACACACTCACACACCTGCTCACCAAGTGGTGCTCCCTCCACAGAGCCTCGAGGGATCCCAGTGTACTCCAAGTGCTATGACTCCGCCAATGCTCATGGCTCTTACAACACCTTCACCACCTACGTGCCAGACCTTCGAGCATTCACCTACAACAACGTCATCTCGAGCGTCGTGAATGATGGAGTGTGAGTCACTGATGATGATTACTTTCATTACTTTCATTATCTAGTAATCCCTGGTCACGGAAGGAAATATGTGTCGGGAGAAGACCATTAATTGAAAGGTAAAGTACAGAAGTTAATAGAGATATATGGAAGTAATATGAGAGTATTTGATAATGTAAAAACCCTTCTTTTCAAAGAGTGTGTTTCCTACTTGCTGTATGGGCCAGAAGAGGTGACAGGGCAGCAATCATTATTCGGGTATAAGGTGACGTACGGGTACCTGAATGGAACGAATGATAAACCGAGATTGAGTAAAGCGGAGCCCCAGGCAAGATTTTTAACCCAGTCACTTGGAACACCTCCTTTGTGACCACCTTTGCCTTAAGTAGATGCCGAGGGTGGAAGAACGAGGTAATGTAGGCAGATTATGGAATATAGACATTACACTGCAAATGTTATGGCACTGTAACTTGAGTCTATAACCTGAATTAGGTGGAAGAGTTTATACGTAGCTCTGCCTTAACTCCATACTGAGAGCAGGTAGATGAGGTGATGCAAGAAAGATATCACAATTAGAGATTTGCGTAACCTGAATCAAGTCATAGTAACTTGAGAAAATAATTGCAGTCAGCCGTAAAACACACTATAAGCTGCAGTATTAGGAAAGAGCAAAATGATATGAGAGATCTTGCGGTGTATTTAAATGCACATAGACTTCCTGCCAGAAGACAAATACATTTGATTCACTTGACATTTTTCAGTTTAACTTAAGAGTTCCTTAACGCTAAAGGAGAAATAGGGGTGGGGTGGAGTATGTGGGTAAGGGGGTAGAGATGATCCAGGCAGCTGCCATGTAGTTTATACATGTTGATGCAGTTGTGCTGGATGCTTTGAAAATATTCGGATTCAAATGTTTGCCTGCGAATATGGAGTATTCATGGATATAAGCATATAGGTACGTACATGGAATTCAAGCTGACCATGCGCTAAACTAAAGACTGGGAGAAATTTACCTACGTGTCCAAACTTTTGAGACCCTGCATTAACCAGATGCCTGACCCGACAGATGGATCTACTACGATGACTTCAACTACGAGGGCACTCTGTTGTTGGTGGCTGGCATCGATGGAACTACCAACTTCGGTTCGATCTACGGGAACAAAGTAAGTTCTTCACTTTCTATTGGGAACACAGAAACAGGTCAAGTTCTTGACCTTTCCCAGGATATATTTGAACAAGGTAAGTTTTTTCAACTTCCATTGAGACTACAAGAATATGGTTAGCTCTTCATCATCCACTTGGACTATAGGAACAGGGTAAGTGCTTGTGAGGTTCTAAAGCTGGGATGTGCATCTAGGGAGCATGTGGAGTGGGGAAGTATGTAGGTGTTGATTGTTGTGTGTTCGTACTGTCGAGTTTTATCTTTATGGATTGTATGTCTAAGGTTGTTTTCGTTGTCCCTAGGTTGTTTTTGGGTTTCAGTGGAGTTTGAGAAATATATGGTTTGGTGGACGATGTTCTGTCCTTATTGTCTGTTGTTTCTTACATAGAAAGGTGGGAGGGTAGATCTGGGTGGGAGTGTGGTATCTTGGACGAGAACTATGTGGATGTTGTGTTATCTGAGTTGATTGAGTATTTATGTGTGTTTGGCTCTGATGCCGTTGGTGTTGAGTTACAAGATGTTTAGTCCGTCGCTGGGGTTCTGTGGAGTAAAACTGTAAAGAGTGAGAGTGCAAGTTCTATGATGTCGTTCGGTGGGTGTTCGTGGTGGAGGTTTTGGGAATTGCTGTTTGAATCGTTGCTACATCCCAGTGTTTTAAATACTCCCTAATGGATGACAATGTTGTGGAGTGGAAGTGATACCAATGAGTACAGTCGGAGCATCTAATGGGCAGAGGTATACTGGTGGTCCAGGGTTAGGGTTAATGTTATCAGTTTGCATTAGTAATGAAGAGACGATAACCGGGCTATCATCTTCCTGTGCTGACAAAATGTGTGTGAATGTGTAAAACATCTGGTTATAACCCGTGGTCCAGCACAAAGGATTGGGACAGCTCGAGGCTGCACTCTACGCGGGTTTAGGGATAAATGATACCCTTTGGGGCAGGAAGAACTTGAAGGACGTGGCTCCATTTAGTGGCGTTCCAGACTTCCATTCATGAGTGTAGGCTGGAGGCTGCTGCAGAGATTGTCCCTCTTTTTCTCCTCGTGACTGCGTTGCCAACGCAACGCATAACCCAGAACCCCAGAGGGGTTTCATCTATCCCCGCTCCTTCATGAAGCGCAGCCCAGAGCAGTCCTTGGCCGTCGTGCCGGACTATGGCTCATACCCAGACATCTTGCACACTCAAACATTTTTTTCACTACTGGGAGATGATCGTCCGGTCATCATCTCCCATATATTACTGAAAACTGGTGACATTAACCCTAACCCTGGACCACCAGTGGTGAAACAGACCTAAATGGAAAAGGGAATTATTGACTTGGGATTAGTGTGAAGGAAGGGGTAAGGAAGGGGTAATACTACTGCTTAAGGAAGAACTGTGGGAATGTTTGAAAGGGTGTAATAAAGTAAGCCCCCAGTGAAATGTGGATGAAAATGAAAGTGAGATAATACTGCTTATGTACCTGGAGGTAAGAGGAATAAAGATGAGAGGCAAGTGTTCCCGGAGGAGCTGAGTAATATGAGACATCGAGTATTAGTGACGGATGATCTCAGTGCAAGAATGGATATTGTGACAGTTGAGGGTATAACTATACGCATAGGATACCTGGTGTTGTAAACAAAACACTCAATGCTGAAAAAGTGCTTATGATTAGATATAACTGACTTAAAAAGGACATACATGATTATATATAGTTGACTAAGAAAGACGGTAAGGAGACAATAATGGATTGCATATGATTCATTGGCGCGTAAAAGCGAGACACTTTGATGAAACTGTGCTGAAAGGGGCAAATGGTGGGATGTCTGGCCATGACTTGGTGGAGGCGAGGGTAAACGTTTGTGAAAGTGCGTGAGCTAGGAAAGGACTTGTAACAAGAGATAACAGGAGGGACTGAGTGTAAAATGACAAACAGTGAGAGCAAGTGAAGCTAGAGGTGTGGGTGAGAAACGGGAACTCTTTAGGGGAACACTGCATAATTGTGCGAGAGAAGAATGTGTGGTTTGCAGATGAGAAATGAACAGGTGAAAGTGAGTTGTGGGATGAGGGAGATAATGTAATAGTAAAAAAGAATAGAGGATGCATGGGTGATACTTGCAGGGAAGCAGTGAAAGTGATTGGGTTATCTTTAAGGGAAAGTGTTCAGGGTCAAGAGAAATACACAAAAGCTGAAAAGAGGGCAAACGAAAGTTGGAGTCAGCGAATATCAGCAAACCTCAGGGAGAATAAAAAGATGTTTGCAAGACGGTTAATAGTGTGAGTAGATGGGTAAAGGGTAACATTCAGATATGAGGTGATGAAGAGATGCAGTTAGTATTTTGAAGGGATATTAAATGTGTTCAGTGATTCGATGGCACTTATGGGATGTTCTGGAAGGGGAGGTATGCGAGGTGTCTGATGATTGGCGGAATGCCTGTATAGTGTCAATATGTAAAGTCAAGGGTGACAAAAGTAAATGTTCAAAAGAGGTAAAAGTCTGTTGAACGCCGCTGTAAAATTTTACGCAAGAGGTGTAATTGTGAGGGTAGTGGTATTCACAGAGTTTCAAACTGAGGAGGAACAATGTGGCTTTACGAATGGCACAGGATGTGTGGATCAGGTGTCTACTTTGAAGACTGATGCTCGAAACACATAGAGAAACAGAAAGACCTATAAGTATCGTTCATGGATGTGGAGAAAGTGTATAGTATATTAGGGTAGATAGAAATGCTCTGTAAAGGTGTTGCGGATGTACGATGTGCGAGCAAAGCGACTAGAAGCAGCAAAGAGATTTTTATCAACAGGCCAAGGCATGTCTATGAACAGAACGAGAGGAAGGTACTTGTTTCAGATTAACGTGGGTCTGAGGCAAGTATGAGTGATGTCACCATGGCTCTCCGATGTGTTTATGAAGAGACGAGCAGGTACGCCTTCTGCTGGGGGTGACAGGGCCTTTGAGGTGAGTCAATTATCATTTGCTCATAACACTGCTCGAGCAGCAGAATCGGGTGAGAATGTGAAGAGGTTGGTGACTCTCAGATACCCGGGAGTAAACATAGCAACGAATAGAACCTAGGGAAACGAAATGAACCATGTGTTGGGAAGTGAGCAAAGGTGCTGATCGCACTAAATAATGTGTGGTTAATAAGGTCAATTTCTTAACGGGCAAAGATGGTGTAGAAGTCCCGAGGGATGCAATGCATGGGTTTTAGGCAGAAATGAAAAGAAGAGGATGGATGTGTTGGAAATGAAATGATAGGGTAAAATATGTGATGTGAGGAGGGTTGATCAAGTAAGACATGATAGGTTAGACACAAATTGTGATAGCAAAGAATATAATGCATGAAAGAGCCGAAGAAGGTGTACTGAAATGATTAGGACAGTTATAGAAGATAAGTAAGAAGATACAATGAGGATATACATGGCGGGCATAAAAGGAACAAGGAAAAGGGTTGAACCAAGAAGTTGGAGTAATGGAGTGAAAGATACCTCAAGGTGTGTATATATATATATATATATATATATATATATATATATATATATATATATATATATATATATATATATATATATATATATATATATATATATATATATATATATATATATGTATTATCTATTTCATTTTCTTTTGCTTTGTCGCTGTCTTCCGCGTAGGCGAGGTAGCGCAAGGAAACAGACGAAAGAATGGCCCAACCCCACCCATATACACATGTATATACATACAAGTCCACACACGCAAATATACATACCTATACATCTCAATGTACACATATATATACACACACAGACATATACCTATATACACATGTACATAATTCATACTGTCTGCCTTTATTTATTCCCATCGCCACCTCGCCACACATGGAATAGCAACCCCCTCCCCCCCCTCATGTGTGCGAGGTAGCGCTAGGAAGACAACAAAGGCCCCATTCGTTCACACTCAGTCTCTAGCTGTCATGTAATAATGCACCGAAACCACAGCTCCCTTTCCACATCCAGGCCCCACACAACTTTCCATGGTTTACCCCAGACGCTTCACATGCCCCGGTTCAATCCATTGACAGCACGTCGACCCCGGTATACCACATCGTTCCAATCCACTCTATTCCTTGCACGCCTTTCACCCTCCTGCATGTCCAGGCCCCGATCACTCAAAATTTTTTTCATTCCATCTTTCCACCTCCAATTTGGTCTGCCACTTCTCCTCGTTCCCTCAACCTCTGACACATATATCCTCTTGGTCAATCTCTCCTCACTCATTCTCTCTATGTGACCAAACCATTTCAAAACACCCTCTTCTGCTCTCTCAACCACACTCTTTTTATTTCCACACATCTCTCTTACCCTTACGTTACTTACTCGATCAAACCACCTCACACCACATATTGTCCTCGAACATCTCATTTCCAGCACATCCACCCTCCTGCGCACAACTGTATTAATAGCCCACGCCTCGCAACCATATAACATTGTTGGAACCACTTTTCCTTCAAACATACCAGTTTTTGCTTTCCAAGATAATGCTCTCGCCTTCCATATATATTTTCAATGCTCCCAGAACTTTCGCCCCCTCCAAAACCCTGTGACTCACATCCGCTTCCATGGTTCCATCTGCTGCCAAATCCACTCCCAGATATCTAAAACACTTCACTTCCTACAGTTCTTCCGTTGAAACTTACCTCCCAGTTCACTTGTCCCTCAACCCTACTGTACCTAATGACCTTGCTGTTATTCACATTTACTCTTAACTTTCTTCTTTCACACACTTTACCAAACTCAGTCACCAGCTTCTGCAGTTTCTCACTCCCGTTCAGCCACCAGCGCTGTATCATCAGCGAACAACAACTGACTCACTTCCTAAGCCTTCTCATCAACAACAGACTGCATACATGCCCCTCTCTCCAAAACTCTCACATTCAACTCCCTAACAACCCCATCCGTATACAAATTAACAATCATGGAGACATCATGCACCCCTGCCGCAAACCGACATTCACTGAGAACCAATCATTTTCACCTCTTCCTACTCGTACACATGCCTTACATCCTCGATAAAAACTTTTCACTGCTTCTAACAACTTGCCTCCCACACCATACATTCTTAATACCTTCCACAGAGCATCTCTATCAACTCTATCATCTGCCTTCTCCAGATCCATAAATGCTACATACAAATCCATTTGCTTTTCTAAGTATTTCTCACATACATTCTTCAAAGCAAACACCTGATCCACACACCCTCTACCACTTCTGAAACCACACTGCTCTTCCCCAATCTGATGCTCTGTACATGCCTTCACCCTCTCAATCAGTACCCTCCCATATGATTTACCAGGAATACTCAACTAACTTTTACCTTTGTAATTTGAATGCACCTTTATCTCCTTTGTCTTTGTGCAATGGCACTACGCATGCATTCCGCCAATCTTCAGGCACTTCAACATGAGCCATACATACACTGAATATCCTCACTAACCAATCAACAACATAGTCACCCCCCTTTTTTAATAAATCCCACTGCAATGCCATCCAAACCCGCTGCCTTGCCAGCTTTTATCCTCCGCAAACCTTTCACTACCTCTTATCTGTTTACCAAATCATTCTCTCTCTGACCTTCTCACTTCACACACCACCTCAACCAAAACACACTATATCTGCCACTCTATCATCTAACACATTCGACAAACCTTCAAAATACTCACTCCATCTCCTTCTCACATAACCACTACTTGTTATCACCTCCCCATTAGCCCCCTTCACGGATGTTCCCATTTGTTCTCTTTTCTTACGCACTTTATTTACCTCCTTCCTAAGCATCTTTTTATTCTCCATAAAGTTTGATGATACTCTCTCATCCCAACTTTCATTTGCTCTCTTTTTCACCTCTTCTGCCTTTCTCTTGACCTCCTGTCTCTTTCTTTTATACATCTCCCAGTCATTTGAGCTATTTCGCAGCAAAAACCGTCCAAATACCTCTCTCTTCTCTTTCACTAATAATCTTACTTCTTTATCCCGCCACTCACCACCCTTTCTAATCTACCAACCTCCCACGCTTCTCATTCCACAAGCATCTTTTGCGCAAGCCATCACTAAATACATGCAATTCCTCTGCCATTCCCCCTACGCCCTCTGCTCTCACCTTTTTCGATTCTGCACTGAGTCTCTCTTGGTCCTTCCTCACACAAGTCTCCTTCCCAAGCTCACTTACTCTCACCACTCTCTTCACCCCAACATTCTCTCTTCTTTTCTGAAAACCTCTACAAATCTTCACCTTCGCCTCCACAAGATAATGATCAGACACCTCTCCAGGCACCTCTCAGCACCATAACATTTGAAAGTCTCTCTTTCGCAAGCCTATCATTTAACACGTAATCCAATAACGATCTCTGGCCACCTCTCCTACTCACATACTTTTACTTACATATATATATAAGGAGATGGAGTGAGAGTTTTGAAGGTTTGTTGAATGTGTTAGATGATAGAGTGGCAGATATAAGGTATTTTAATCCAGGTGGTGTGCGAAGTGAGAGGGTCAGGGAGAATGATTTGGTAGTGAAAGCTTTGCAGAAGATGAAAGCAG
The DNA here is from genome assembly GCF_036320965.1 of Panulirus ornatus. Lineage (NCBI taxonomy): Eukaryota > Metazoa > Arthropoda > Malacostraca > Decapoda > Palinuridae > Panulirus > Panulirus ornatus. Next base: position 1,958,094 of record NC_092275.1, read on the forward strand.
GCAAGGCGGAGGGTTTGGATAGTATTGCAGTGGAATTTATTTAACAAAAAAAGAGGATGACTGTTGTTGACTAGTTGGTGAGGATATTTTATATATATATGGCTCATGGTGAAGTGCCTAAGGATTGGCGAAATGCATGCATAGTGCCATTGTGCAAAGGAAAAAAGGATAAAGATGAGTATTCAAATTACAGAGGTAATTACAGGGTATTGACTGAGAGGGTCAAGGAATATACAAAGCATCAGTTTGGGGAGGGGCAGTGTGGTTTCAGAAGTGGTAGAGGATGTGGGTATCAGGTGTTTGCTTTAAAGAATGTATGTGAGAAATACTTAGAAAAACAAATGGATTTGTATGTATCATATATTAAGCTGGAGAAGGCATATGATAGAGTTGATAGAGATGCACTGTGGAATGTATTAAGAATATATGGTGTGGGAAACGAGTTGCTAGAAGCAGTGAAAAGTTTTTATCGAGGATATAAGGTATGTGTACTTGTAGGAAGAGAGGAAAGTGATTGGTTCTCAGTGAATGTCGGTTTGCGGCAGGAGTGCAGTATGTCTCTATGGTTGTTTAATTTGTTTATGAATGGGGTTGTTAGGGAGGTGAATGCGCGAGTTTTGGAGAGAGGGGCAAGTATGCAGTCTGTTGTGGATAAGAGAGCTTGGGAAGTGAGTCAGTTGTTGTTCGCTGATGATACAGCACTGGTGGCTGATTCGGGTGAGAAACTGCAGAAGTTGGTGACTGAGTTTGGTAAAGTTTGAGAAAGAAGAAAGCTGAGAGTAAATATGAATAAGAGCAAGGTTATTAGGTACAGTAGGGTTGAGGGACAAGTGAATTGGGAGGTAAGTTTGAATGGGGAAAACTGGAGGAAGCAAAGTGTTTTAGATTCTGGGAGTGGATTTGGCAGCGGATGGAACCATGGAAGCGGAAGTGAGTCACTGGATGGGGGAGGGGGCGAAAGTTCTCGGAGCGTTGAAAAATGTGTGGAAGGCGAAAACATTATCTCGGAAAGCAAAAGTGGTTGTGTTTAAAGAAATACTGGTCACAACAAGGTTACATGGTTGCGAGGCGTTTGCCATAGATAGGGTTCTGTGGAGGAGGGTGGATGTGTTGGAAATGAGATGTTTGAGGACAATATGCGGTGTGAGGTGGTTTGATCGAGTAAGAAATGAAAGGGTAAGAGAGATGTGTGGTAATACAATGTGGTTAAGAGAGGGGAAGAGTGTGTATTGAAATGGTTTGGTCACATGGAGAGAATGAGTGAAGAAAGATTGACAAAGAGGATACATGTGTCAGAGGTGGAGGGAACGAGATGTGGGAGACCAAATTGGAAATGGAAGGATGGAGTGAAAATCTTGAACGATTGGGGCCTGAACATGCAGGAGGGTGAAAGGTGTGCAAGGAATAGAGTGAATTGGAATGATGTGGTATACCGGGGTCGACTTGCTGTCAATGGATTGAACCAGGGCATGTGAAGCGTCTGGGGTAGACCATGGAAAGTTTTGTGGGGCGTGGATGTGGAAATGGAGCTGTGGTTTCGGGCCATCATACATGACAGCTAGAGACTGAGTGTGAACGAATGTGGCCTTGGTTTTCCTTTGCTAGAGCCACCTTCCGCGCGTTTGGCGGGAGGGGTTTGTCATTTCAGGTGTGGCGGACTGGGAATGAATAAAGGCAGCAAGTATGAAGTATGTACATGTGTATATATGCATATATATATATATATATATATATATATATATATATATATATATATATATATATATATATATATATATATATATATATATATATATATATATATATATATATATATATATATATATATATATATATATATATATATATATATATATATATATATGTTGGGGATGAGAGAGCTTGGGAAGTGAGTCAGTTGTTGTTCGCTGATGATACAGCGCTGGTGGCTGATTCATGTGAGGAACTGCAGAAGCTGGTGACTGAGTTTGGTAAAGTGTGTGGAAGAAGAAAGTTAAGAGTAAATGTGAATAAGAGCAAGGTTATTAGGTACACTAGGGTTGAGGGTAAGTCAATTGGGAGGTGAGTTTGAATGGAGAAAAAATGGAGGAAGTGAAGTGTTTTAGATATCTGGGAGTGGATCTGGCAGCGGATGGAACCATGGAAGCGGAAGTGGATCATAGGGTGGGGGAGAGGGCGAAAATTCTGGGGGCCTTGAAGAATGTGTGGAAGTCGAGAACATTATCTCGGAAAGCAAAAATGGGTATGTTTGAAGGAATAGTGGTTCCAACAATGTTGTATGGTTGCGAGGCGTGGGCTATGGATAGAGTTGTGCGCAGGAGGATGGATGTGCTGGAAATGAGATGTTTGAGGACAATGTGTGGTGTGAGGTGGTTTGATCGAGTGAGTAACGTAAGAGTAAGAGAGATGTGTGGAAATAAAAAGAGCGTGGTTGAGAGAGCAGAAGAGGATGTTTTGAAGTGGTTTGGGCACATGGAGAGAATGAGTGAGGAAAGATTGACCAAGAGGATATATGTGTCGGAGGTGGAGGGAACGAGGAGAAGAGGTAGACCAAATTGGAGGTGGAAAGATGGAGTGAAAAAGATTTTGTGTGATCGGGGCCTGAACATGCAGGAGGGTGAAAGGAGGGCAAGGAATAGAGTGAATTGGAGCGATGTGGTATACCGGGGTTGACGTGCTGTCAGTGGATTGAATCAAGGCATGTGAAGCGTCTGGGGTAAACCATGGAAAGCTGTGTAGGTATGTATATTTGCGTGTGTGGACGTATGTATATACATGTGTATGGGGGGGGTTGGGCCATTTCTTTCGTCTGTTTCCTTGCGCTACCTCGCAAACGCGGGAGACAGCGACAAAGTATAAAAAAAAAAGAAATATATATATATATATATATATATATATATATATATATATATATATATATATATATATATATATATATATATATATATATATATATTAGAAAGGGTAGTGAGTGGTGGGATGAAGAAGTAAGATTATTAGTGAAAGAGAAGAGAGAGGCATTTGGACGATTTTTGCAGGGAAAAAATGCAAATGAGTGGGAGATGTATAAAGGAAAGAGACAGGAGGTCAAGAGAAAGGTGCAAGAGGTGAAAAAGAGGGCAAATGAGAGAGTCTCGGTGAGAAAATATCATTAAATTTTAGGAAGAGTAAAAAGATGTTTTGGAAGGAGGTAAATAAAGTGCGCAAGACAAGGAAGCAAATGGGAACTTCAGTGAAGGGGGTTAATGGGGAGGTGATAACAAGTAGTGGTGATGTGAGAAGGAGATGGAGTGAGTATTTTGAAGGTTTGTTCAATGTGTTTGATGATAGAGTGGCAGATATAGGGTGTTTTGGTCGAGGTGGTGTGCAAAGTGAGAGGGTTAGGGAAAATGATTTGGTACACAGAGAGGAGGTAGTAAAAGCTTTGCGGAAGATGAAAGCCGGCAAGGCAGCAGGTTTGGATGGTATTGCAGTAGAATTTATTAAAAAAGGGGGTGACTGTATTGTTGACTGGTTGATAAGGTTATTTAATGTATGTATGATTCATGGTGAGGTGCCTGAGGATTGGCGGAATACTTGCATAGTGCCATTGTACAAAGGCAAAGAGGATAAGAGTGAGTGCTCAAATTACAGAGGTATAAGTTTGTTGAGTATTCCTGGTTAATTATATGGGAGGGTATTGATTGAGAGGGTGAAGGCATGTACAGAGCATCAGATTGGGGAAGAGCAGTGTGGTTTTAGAAGTGGTAGAGGATGTGTGGATCAGGTGTTTGCTTTGAAGAATGTATGTGAGAAATACTTAGAAAAGCAAATGGATTTGTATGAAGCATTTATGGATCTGGAGAAGGGATATGACAGAGTTGATAGAGATGCTCTGTGGAAGGTATTAAGAATATATGGTTCGGGAGGCAAGTTGTTAGAAGCAGTGAAAAGTTTTTATCGAGGATGTAAGGCATGTGTACGTGTAGGAAGAGAGGAAAGTGATTGGTTCTCAGTGAACGTAGGTTTGCGGCAGGAGTGTGTGATGCCGCCATTGTTGTTTAATTTGTTTATGGATGGGGTTGTTAGGGAGGTGAATGCAAGAGTTTTGGAAAGAGGGGCAAGTCTTTTGTGGATGAGAGAGCTTGGGAAGTGAGTCAGTTGTTGTTCGCTGATGATACAGCGCTGGTGGCTGATTAATTTGAGAAACTGCAGAAGCTGGTGACTGAGTTTGTAAAGTGTATGAAAGAAGAAAGTTAAGAGTAAATGTGAATAAGAGCAAGGTTATTAGGTACAGTAGGGTTGAGGGTCAAGTCAATTGGGAGGTAAGTTTGAATGGAAAAAAAATGGAGGAAGCAAAGTGTTTTAGATATCTGGGAGTGGATCTGGCAGCGTATGGAACCATGGAAGCGGAAGTGAATCATAGGGTGGGCGAGGGGGCGAAAATCCTGGGAGCCTTGAAGAATGTGTGGAAGTCGAGAGCATTATCTCTGAAAGCAAAAATGGGTATGTTTGAAGGAATAGTGGTTCCAACAATGTTGTATGGTTGCGAGGCGTGGGCTATGGATAGAGTTGTGCACAGGAGGGTGGATGTTCTGGAAATGAGATGTTTGAGGACAATATGTGGTGTGAGGTGGTTTGATCGGGTAAGCAATGTAAGGGTAAGAGAGATGTGTGGAAATAAAATTATTTTAGTTGAGAGCGCAGAAGAGGGTGTTTTGAAATGGTTTGGTCACATGGAGAGCATGAGTGAGGAAAGATTGACCAAGAGGATATATGTGTCAGAGGTGGAGGGAACGAGGAGAAGTGGGAGACCAAATTGGAGGTGGAAAGATGGAGTGAAAAAGATTTTGAGTGATCGGGGCCTGAACATGCAGGAGGGTGAAAGGCGTGCAAGGAATAGAGTGAATTGGAACGATGTGGTATACCGGGGTCGGCGTGCTGTCAGTGGATTGAACCAGGGCATGTGAAGCGTCTGGGGTAAACCATGGAAAGTTCTGTGGGGCCTGGATGTGGAAAGGGAGCTGTGGTTTCGGTGCATTATTACATGACAGCTAGAGACTGAGTGTGAACGAATGGGGCCTTTGTTGTCTTTTCCAAGCGCTACCTCGCACACATGAGGTGGGAGGGGGTTGTTATTCCATGTGTGGCGAGGTGGCGATAGGAATAAATAAAGGCAGACAGTATGAACTATGTACATGTGTATATATGTATATGTCTGTGTGTGTATATATATATGTGTACATTGAGATGTATGGGTATGTATATTTGCGTGTGGGGACGTGTATGTATATACATGTGTATGGGGGTGGGTTGGGCCATTTCTTTCGTCTGTTTCCTTGCGCTAACTCGCAAACGCGGGAGACAGCAACAAAGCAAAATAATATATATATATATATATATATATATATATATATATATATATATATATATATATATATATATATATATATATATATATATATATATATATTTATATATATATATATATATATATATATATATATATATATATATATATATATATATATATATATACAAGGACTGATAAAGTGAGTTAATGAAATTGGATTTTGACAGGCCTCCTCACTACGCTTCGCTGGTAGTCAAGATTGTATGAACTGCGAGAGATGGATACTGTACGAGGGAACTTCATATACTGGCAGCGAGTTCTATGGCACCAACGACACCCCCATCCTGGGGTCCTTCAGCGCCCGGGCTAACTCCATCATCACTATTGGGGAATCTTACTGGACCTTCTACGAGTAAGCTATCAGCAATTACAATTATCAGAAGAAAAAAAAAAAGAAAAGAGAACTGTTTGGGTTTAGACTTAGAATTTGGTATGGCAGAGACGTGGAGCGGATCTAAGAGTTTGATAGGCTATTCCTTCCTAACACTTCAGCACCACACCCTTATAAAGAAACTGTTGAATAGCATTCAGTGAGGACCAATATGGACTCAGTAATCATAAAAGCAAAGAGAACAAAAAATATGAAAAATCAATATATCAAGTATTCAGCATAATTCAGAAGGCAAATTACTTGAAAATAAACCTTTAGCTAATATGGTCATGTATAATATGAAATACATTTATACATTAGATGTATCACCAACTGATAGTCGTTCTAATTACGAAATATCTTAACATCAAGTATCGCTATATTATGTAGCCATAAACTCCATTAACATGTGTTTGGTAACACTATGGTACGTAACTAGGTGAACATACCTTGACCTACGATTAGACATGACAACACGTATATTGCCGACAGTGGTATAACGTTTTAAGAGAATCTCACATCGGCGTCGATGTTATTGTATATTCCCATTTTCTTCCGTAGTGGCGACTCGTACACTGGGCACAGCGTGTGTGTCCGCCCCAACCACTTCCTCTATGCTGGTCAAGTGAAGCTGATCTTCGGTATCTACCCCTTCGTAAGTATTGCTTCTTGAGGAGCCAATCAGAGTTTTGGTGCTGCAGTTTCTGGTCAACAGTTTGCGGATATCGACCATCTGACCGCTGTTTCGAGACTATGGATTCAGATTAACAGTTTGGGATGATTAATAAGAGTTTGACAGCCATGTTTTAAAACACCATTTGTTTTACACTGTTGTTGAAAATCTCTTTAGCGTATCAACCATTCACATGTCACTACTAGAAGACAGACACCAAATTAGAAGAGGTTTGAATATCATTTGTCTTATTACAGGTGACAAACTTGGGACTGGCAAATAACGCAATTCGATCAGTGAAGAGCGGATGTCATTCGAAGAATATGGTGGCGTCTGTCGAACTCGAAGTCCTTGAGAGTACGAACAACACCCGAGTCCTTGCTCTTTCTTCTCTGAACTGAAGGAAAGAAATGATTGCAATAGACGGACGAATTCCTCAGAATATGCTTCAAGAGATTCCGATATTACCAGCTGTAACTGTTTTATCTATCATCATATATGTAGAATCTATTCATATTCTTAAATTTTAATTGTTACGGTATTGGAGTGCGCTCACGCTATCACTGTGCGTGCAACATATTCGCTTGGGGTAATGGCTGAATTGTGGATTCTTGCTTCGGTCCTTCGGTGCGTTTCTGGAGGGCTACTTAGCGTTGCTCGTGTGACTTGTTCGTTACGTATTGCTGGTGACGCGTGTGGTAGAAGAGTGTTACTTACAGCAACACCTGTATCATCAAGCATTGCTTAGTGTTTAGGAAAGGGTGTAATGCCTAAGATGAAGTTAAAGACAATATTTTTGTTGTGAACATTGTATTTAGGCATTATCAAGCCATCCTATTACTGCCACCAAATATATGCAAAAACGAAATTAAAGTTTTTTTTCTTTGGTAAAATAAACCTTTTGGTCTTTTAGTTATTAGTGAATGAATATGAAATAATTGAAACAACTGGCTAATTTCCTGTTCTTCAGAAGAACAATTAGTCCATATACTTTTGTCATTGCTCCTGCTTGGTTTCTGACGTATAACTTGTATCATCCATACCATCAACTTACTATGCGTACGTTAAAGATTTGGATTGTATATAGATTGCTGATACAAAACTGATCATAAGTGGATTAACTTCATTTGACACCATTTAGAATATTTTGGAGTTTACTTTCTTCGCTGTCATACTTGATAAACTATTTCAATAAATTATCTTCATCGTTTGTCACGACCCGGATCATTTTCGGATTATCTTTAGCCACTGACAATAATTTGCTGCATCTGGAGACCACTGTTACATTTACATTATACTGTTATATTAACATCACACTATCATATACACATCACACTATCATATACACATCACACTATCATATACACATCACACTATCATATGCACATCACATTTCTACATTGACATCACATTGTTATGTTCTAGTCACATTGTTAATTTCACATCACATTGTTATGTGCACATCATATTGTTATAGTCATCTCCCATTGTTACATGCAAAATCACATCCTTATATGCACATTAGAGGGTCCTGGGACCCCTCTTTCTCGTTATATATATCAACGATTTGGATATGGGAATAAGCAGCGACTTAAGTAGATTTGCCGATGATACAAAAATAACGGTCGAAATTGACTCAAATAAAAATTCAGTAAATTGCAGAGGGACTTGAATAGATTATCAGAATGGGCGGGTTCGTGGGATATGGAATTCAACATAGATAAATGCACAACACTTAGTGTGAGTAAAGACAGGAACACTGATTACAGACTGGATAATATTACTATTAATAAAGCAGAATGTGAAAGAGATTTAAGGGTACTGGTGAGCAAGGGTCTTAAGCCGCGGCATCAATGTATTACAGAATGTAATAAGGCTAATAGGATGTTACGGTTCATCAATAAGGCTAATAGGATGTTACGGTTCATCAATAAGGCTAATAGGATGTTACGGTTCATCAATAAGGCTAATAGGATGTTGCGGTTCATCAATAAGGCTAATAGGATGTTACGATTCATCAATAAGGCTAATAGGATGTTACGGTTCATCAATAAGGCTAATAGGATGTTACGGTTCATCAATAAGGCTAATAGGATGTTACGGTTCATCAATAAGGCTAATAGGATGTTACGGTTCATCAATAAGGCTAATAGGATGTTACGGTTCATCAATAAGGCTAATAGGATGTTACGGTTCATCAATAAGGCTAATAGGATTTTACGGTTCATCAATAGGACTGTTAGCAATAAACCTCCTAGAGTATCATTGCAACGTTATCTTATTTTGGTGAGACCACATTTGGATTATGCGGTACGGTTTTTGGCTCCATACTTTGCAGTTGATATAGAATGTTTAAATAGAGTATAAAGGCGCATGACAAAAATGATCCCTGGAACTAGAGATCTCACTTATGAAGAAAAGTTAAAAAGACTGAATTTACACTCACTGAAGAGGAGGAGGCCTAGAGGGGATATGATAAAAGTTTACAGGTGGGTGAAGGGCATTAATAATGGTATTACGAATAAAGTTCTAAGAATGACGCCACCGGATACGATAAGAAATAGTGGATTTGAATTAGAAAAACATTGATTCAGATCGAATGTGGTTAAATCATGGCTCGGGAATAGGAAGTAGATTTATGGAACAAGCTGCCAAGTACTGTAGTGGAAACTAAGTCTTTAGGCAGCTTTAAACGAAGGTTGGATGTGTTTACGAGTTCAGGTGGTTGGTTGTAGGGTGGACAGACTCAGGACCTGCCTAGCATGGGCCAATTGGTCTCTTGCAGTGTCCTTACTTCCTATGTTCTTATGATATCATATACACATCACAGTTATATTCACATCGAATTGTCATATACACATGAAAAGTTATATGGCATAATTGCTCAACTAGAAGACACAAACCAGATGTAGATGGGGAACATGACAGAGTAGGACAGATAATGGTAGCACAGGTCACTTCATACATAAAGGCAAGGAACAAGGCAATGAGAGAGTGTGGTAAGGTAGGTCTGCTTGCGCAGGTTGAGAATCAGACACGTAGGGAAAATGGCGGAAAAGTGCAGCTTAAGGTCAAAGGCAGGTATGGAACACAGGGCAGGAAAGGACAAATCAAGATCACTGACCAAGTTCAGGTGGACGGGCTTCCCTTTGTCGCTGATGCCACACACACACACACACACACACACACACACACACACACACACACACACACACACACAAACACCAATAACACCAATAACGATTATCTTGTAAACAGAGCCCAGACAACTGATTTCAGATGCACTCATGAGTCGTAATGTAAAACTGACTTAAGGGACATAAATGCAGGAGCATTATTTCAGAACGAATGAGTTGATAACATAATCAAAGAGAAACCATACATTATCAAAGTCTCAAAAATATGGTTAAACTCTCGGAATAAATTTTTAGTCGCCAACTTAACACTACCTGGATATGATCTGTTTACAAACAAATTGTTAGAATAAGACAAGAGCTGGCGTCTTCTGTGATGATAATAGTCTCGGTGCAGTTATGGTAAGTAAGCTTAACGTTCATATATATATCATTCTCTTCACGCTATCAATGTCGTTAAAGATGAAAACATAATGCATTTTGGCGTCTTATACGAGCCTCTACGCACAAAGAAGACAACAAAATGCTATACCACAAAACAAAATCTATTATCAGAAATGAGGAATTATCACTTAAGGTGATTCCGACAATCCAAGTATAACCTAGAATACGTTAAGGATGATCAGGAGGAAAATAGACTAATGAACTTGAAGAAAATTTTTGACTAGTTACATAATGAAATAACGAGAGGCAAAAACATCCTTGACCTCTTCCTCACCAGCGATGGAGACTTGATCAACTCGTGTGAGGCAAGCGAGGCTCTGGCAAACAATAACTATATTACTAATACACTAAAGATGAATATGGTGTGCAAAGTGAGAGCGTTAGGGAGAATGATTTGGTAAACAGAGAAGAGGTGGCGAAAGCTTTGCAGAAGATGAAAGCCGGCAAGGTAACGGGTTTGGATGGTATTGCAGTGGAATCTATTAAAAAAGGGGGTGACTGTATTGTTGACTGGTTGGTAAGGTTATTTAATATATATATGACTCATGGTGAGGTGTCTGAGGATTGGCGGAATGCTTGCATAGTGCCATTGTACAAAGGCAAAGGGGATAAAGGTGACTGCTCAAATTACAGAGGTATAAGTTTGTTGAGTATTCCTGGGAAATTATATGGGAGGGTATTGATTGAGAGGGTGAAGGCATGTACCGAGCGTCGGATTGGGGAAGAGCAGTGTGGTTCCAAAAGTGGTAGAGGATGTGCGTATCAGGTGTTTGCTTTGAAGAATGTATGTGAGAAATACTTAGAAATACAAATGGATTTGTATGTACCATTCATTGATCTGGAGAAGGCATATGATAGAGTTGATAGAGATCCTCTGTGGAAGGTATTAAGAATATATGGCGTGGGAGGAAAGTTGTTAGAAGTAGTGAAAACTTTTTATCGAGGATGTAAGGCATGTGTACGTGTAGGAAGAGAGGAAAGTGATTGGTTCCCTGTGAATGTTGGTTTGCGGCAGGGGTGCGTGATGTCTCCATGGTTGTTTAATTTGTTTATGGATGGGGTTGTTAGGGAGGTGAATGCAGGAGTTTTGGAGAGAGGGGCAAGTATGCAGTCTGTTGTGGATGAGAGGGCTTGGGAAGTTAGTCAGTTGTTTTTCGCTGATGATACAGCGCTGGTGGCTGATTCTCTTGAGAAACTGCAGAAGTTAGTGACTGAGATTGGTAAAGTGTGTGAAAGAAGAAAGCTGAGAGTAAATGTGAATAAGAGCAAGGTTATTAGGCACAGTAGGGTTGAGGAACTAGTCAATTGGGAGGTAAGTTTGAATGGAGAAAAACTGGAGGAAGAAGTGCTTTAGATATCTGGGAGTGGATTTGGCGGCGGATGGAACCATGGAAGTAAATCATAGGGTGGGGGAGGGGGTGAAAGTTCTGGGAGCGTTGAAAAATGTGTGGAAGTCGAGAATGTTATCTTCGAAAGCAGAAATGGGTATGTTTGAAGAAAAATTGGTTCCAACAATGTTATATGGTTGCGAGGCGTGGGCTATAGATAGAGTTGTGCGGAGGAGGGTGGATGTGCTGGATATGAGATGTTTGAGGACAATATGCGGTGTGAGGTGGTTTGATCGAGAAAGTAATGAAAGGGTAAGAGAGATGTGTGGTAATAAAAAGATTTTGGTTGCGAGAGCAAAAGAGGGTGTTTTGAAATGGTTTGGTCACATGAAGAGAATGAGTGAGGAAATATTCATGTGGCTTAAATCTAACAGAAAGATCCTTACTAGTCTGTCCCGATATACATTCCTCGTAATCCCCATGAAATGAAAAACGATAGGTTCCCAAGTATACTTTCGTGTAATGTTCACATCATCTGGGGAAATACAAGAAAGAAATATAACTATCAGTTAATGTACAAGGAAATTATTGTTGCATTTCCCCGTAGATTACATGAAATTTACTTGATCATGCACTTAAATGTGATCTTTTCCTGTATATATATTTATATATTTTTTATCTTATTATAATTTGTCGACTTCTCCCGCGTTAGCGAGGTAGCACAAGGAAACAGACGAAAGAATGGCCCAATCCACCCACAGACACATACATATACATACACGTCCGAAGCTTTCTCCTTTCACACGCTTTACCAAACTCAGGCACCAGCTTCTGCAGTTTCTCAAAAGAATCAGCCACCAGCACTGTATCATCAGCGAACAACAACTGACTCACTTCCCAAGCCCTCTCATCCACAACAGACTGCATACTTGCCCCTCTCTCCAAAACTCATACATTCACCTCCCTAGCAACCCCATCCATAAACAAATTAAACAACTAAGGAGACATCACGCACACCTGCCGCAAACTGACATTCACAGGGAAACAATCACTTTCCTCTCTTCCTATTCGTACACATGCCTTACATCCTCGATAAAAAGTTTTCACTGCTTCTAACAACTTGCCTCCCACGCCATATATTCTTAATACCTTCCACAGAGCATCTCTATCAACTCTATCATATGCCTTCTCCAGATCCATAAATGCTACATACAAATCCATTTGTTTTTCTAAGTACTTCTCACGTACATTCTTCAAAGCAAACACCTGATCCACACATCCTCTACCACTTCTGAAACCACACTGCTCTTCCCCAATCCGAGCAACAACTCTTCACCCTGTCTATCAATACACTCCCATACAATTTCCCACGAAAATTCAACAAACGTATACCTCTTATACCCCTTTGTCAAAATGGTAAGTTGCTTTATTAAGCCCTTTAGTGGGTAAGATATCAAATTCTAATATCATAAACAATGAAGATTTAGTTAACAAACAATATCGATGTTAATTTTTATTTCAAACTTGTTAGTTTTGGTGTTTCCTCACTTTTCACAAAAGTTCCAGTTGATGACCTTTTAGAATATTTATTCAATGTCTTGGATGATATTCATTTACTTGTTTCAAAGTCTGTTTTCTCTGAACCGATAAAATTGTGCGTAAAAGACTGCGTATTTCAATTCAATGGAGATTATTATGCTCAAAAATTTGGTATGGCAATGGGTAATCCTCTTTCACCTGTACTAAGTAATCCTTATGTGGAATTCTTTTTAAACATAAATAGTAAAGGATATCTTGACTTATAATGCAATTTGGTTTAGGTATGTAGATGATGTTCTTTGTGTTCTGCCAACAAATGAATATTCACAAATATTTCTCCCCTTCCTTAACAATTTAGTACCTTCCGTCAAATTCTCTGTAGAAAATGAAAATATTGCCATGTTACTATTTCTAGATTGCATGATCCATAGGCAAGGAAACAAGTTTAAATTTAGCATATACAGAAAACCCACCAATGTATGCTCATATATATCCATTATTACTCATCTCAACATGACAGAGTTAAATTATTATCATTTTAATCTATTTTCCTTAGGGCATTACGTATTTGCAGTCCAGAGTATATTGATGATGAGTTTGAGATATATTCTATTGGATCTAAGTTAAAGTACCCTAGATCTTTCATTGTTAAATCCCTTAAGTTAGCAAAGAAATCATTTTATAGAGTTGAGCCCAAACCTTCCACTGACACCAAGAATCTTTTATTCTCCCTTTTAATAATAATTTTACTTTACTTCCCATGTTGCTTAAATTCTTTAATATAAATGTTGCCTTCAGCAACAATAATACTATAAAGAATATCTTAATCATGAAATCACCAGAAAATTCTCCTGGGTGCATCTATAAAGTGCCATGTAGAAATTGTGATAGATTTTATGTTGGGCAGACCGGTAAGGATCTTTCTGTTAGACTTAAACAACATAAATGTAGAATAAGAACAGGACAAGAATCAAATGCCCTGATTAATCACGTTGAAAACTGATCATTGTATTGACTGGAGTAATGCCATCTCAGTTTTCAACTCTACTGCCACGAGAAATATAATTGAATCTTCTGTTATCAAATACACAAAGAATTATAATTTTACTATTAGTGATGGTCTATACAAATTGGATAACTTAATTGTTGATAGAATTTGTAAACAATTCACATTCTTGCCCTCATAAAAGTTTATGATACGCTCCTTCTCTGTCTTGGACGCATGTTTGCCATATGGCGTCCTAGCTACGTCTCTTCGTTGTATATCAACTGACTGTTATATTTCTCTCTTGTGTCTCCCCTGATGACGTGATTATTACACGAAAGTGCGCTTGGGAACTAATCGTGTTCCATTTTCCACGTGGACTCCTAGGAATGGTTTGGATGGTATTGCAGTGGAATTTACTAAAAGAGGGGGTGACTGTCTTGTTGACTGGTTGGTAAGGTTATTCAATGTATGTATGACTCATGGTGAGGTGCCTGAGGATTGGCGGAATGCTTGCATAGTGCCATTGTACTGAGGCAAAAGGGATAAAAGTGAGTGCTCAAATTACAGAGGTATAAGTTTGTTAAGTATTCCTGGGAAATTATATGGGAGGGTATTGATTGAGAGGGTGAAGGAATGTACAGAGCATCAGATTGGGGAAGAGCAGTGTGGTTTCAGAAGTGGTAGAGGATGTGTGAATCAGGTGTTTGCTTTGAAGAATGTATGTGAGAAATACTTAGAAAAGCAAATGGATTTGTATGTAGCATTTATGGATCTGGAGAAGGCATATATTAAAGTTGATAGAGATGCTCTGTGGAAGATATTAAGAATATATGGTGTGGGAGGCAAGTTGTTAGAAGCAGTGAAAAGTTTTTATCGAGGATGTAAGGCATGTGTACGTGTAGGAAGAGAGGAAAGTGATTAGTTCTCAGTGAATGTTGGTTTGCGGCAGGGGTGTGTGATGTCTCCATGGTTGTTTAATTTGTTTATGGATGGGGTTGATAGGGAGGTAAATGCAAGAGTTTTGGAAAGAGGGTCAAGTATGTAGTCTGTTGTGGATGAGAGAGCTTGGGAAGTGAGTCAGTTGTTGTTTGTTGATGGTACAGCGCTGGTGGCTGATTCTTGTGAGAAACTGCAGAACCTGGTGACTGAAATTGGTAGAGTGTGTGAAAGAAGAAAGCTGAGAGTAAATGTGAATAATAGCAAAGTTATTAGGTACAGTAGGGTTGAGGGACAAGTCAATTGGGAGGTAAGTTTGAATGGAGAAATACTGGAGGAAGTGAAGTGTTTTAGATATCTGGGAGTGAATTCGGCAGCGGATGGAGCCATGGAAGCGGAAGTGAATCATAGGGTGGGGAAGCGTTGAAGAATGTGTGGAAGTCGAGAACATTATCTCGGAAAGCAAAAATGGGTATGTTTGAAGGAATAGTTGTTCCAACAATATGGCTGCGAGGCGTGGGCTATGGATAGAGGTATGTGGAGAGAGTGGATGTGCTGGAAACTAGATGTTTGAGGACAATATGTGGTGTGAGGTGGTTTGATCGAGTAAGTAATGAAAGGGTAAGAGAGATGTGTGGTAATAAAAAGATTTTGGTTGAGAGAGCAGAAGAGGGTGTTTTGAAATGGTTTGGTCTCATGGAGAGAATGAGTGAGGAAAGATTGACCAAGAGGATATATGTTTCATAGGTGGAGGGAACGAGGAGAAGTGAAAGACCAAATTGGAGGAGGAAAGATGGAGTGAAAAAGATTTTGTGTGATCGGGGCCTGAACATACAGGAGGGTGTCCTCAAACATCTCATTTCCAGCACATCTACTCTCCTCCGCACAACTCTATCTGTAGCCCACGCCTTGCAATTATATAACATGGTTGGAACCAATATTCCTTCAAACATACCCAATTTTGCTTTCCAAGATAACGTTCTCGACTTCCACACATTTTTCAACGCTCCCAGAACTTTCGCCCCCTCCCCCATCCGATGATTCACTTCCGCTTCCATGGTTCCATCCGCTGCCAAATCCACTCCCAGATATCTAAAACACTTCACTTCCTCCTGTTTTTCTCCATTCAAACTTACCTCCCAATTGACTAGTCCCTCAACCCTGCTGTACCTAATAACCTTGCTCTTATTCACATTTACTCTCAGCTTTCTTCTTTCACACACTTTACCAAACTCAGTCATCAGCTTCTGCAGTTTCTCACCCGAATCACCCACCAGCGCTGTATCATCAGCAAACAACATCTGACTCACTTCCCAAGCTCTCTCATCCACAACAGACTACATACTTGCCCCTATCCAAAACTCTTGCATTCACCTCCTTAACAACCCCATCCATAAACAAATTAAACAACCATGGAGACATCAAACACCCCTGCCGCAAACCAACATTCACTGAGGACCAATCACTTCCCTCTCTTCCCACACGTACACATGCCTTACATCCTCGATAAAAACTTTTCACTGCTTCTAACAACTTGCCTACCACACCATATACTCTTAATACCTTCCACAGAGCATCTCTATTAACTCTATCATATGCCTTATCCACATCCATACAAGCTACATACAAATCCATTTGCTACATACAAATCCATTGTAAGTATTTCTCACATACATTCATCAAAGCAAAGACCTGACTCACACATCCTCTACCACTTCTAAAACCACACTGCTCTTCCCCAATCTGATGCTCTGTACATGCCTTCACCCTCTCAATCAATACCCTCCCATATAATTTCCCAGGAATACTCAACAAACTTATATCTCTGTAATTTGAGCACTAACTCTTATCCACTTTGCCTTTGTACAATGGCACTATGCAAGCATCCCTGGGGATAGGGGAGAAAGAATACTTCTCACGCATTCCCTGCATGTCGTAGAAGGCGACTAAAAGGGGAGGGTGCGGGGGGCTGGAAATACTCCCCTCTCGTTTTGTTTTTTTAATTTTCCAAAAGAAGGAACAGAAAAGGGGGCCAGGCGAGGATATTCCCTCAGAGGCCCAGTCCTCGTTTCTTAACGCTACCTTGCTAACGCGGGAAATGCCGAATAGTTTGAAAGAAAAAAGAAAATATATATATATATATATATATATATATATATATATATATATATATATATATATATATATATATATATATATATATATATATATATATATATATATATATTTTTTTTTTTTTTTTTTTATACTTTGTCGCTGTCTCCCGCGTTTGCGAGGTAGCGCAAGGAAACAGACGAAAGAAATGGCCCAACCCCCCCCCATACACATGTATATACATACGTCCACACACGCAAATATACATACCTACACAGCTTTCCATGGTTTACCCCACACGCTTCACATGCCTTGATTCAATCCACTGACAGCACGTCAACCCCGGTATACCACATCGCTCCAATTCACTCTATTCCTTGCCCTCCTTTCACCCTCCTGCATGTTCAGGCCCCGATCACACAAAATCTTTTTCACTCCATCTTTCCACCTCCAATTTGGTCTCCCTCTTCTCCTCGTTCCCTCCACCTCCGACACATATATCCTCTTGGTCAATCTTTCCTCACTCATTCTCTCCATGTGCCCAAACCACTTCAAAACACCCTCTTCTGCTCTCTCAACCACGCTCTTTTTATTTCCACACATCTCTCTTACCCATACGTTACTCACTCGATCAAACCACCTCACACCACACATTGTCCTCAAACATCTCATTTCCAGCACATCCATCCTCCTGTGCACAACTCTATCCATAGCCCACGCCTCGCAACCATACAACATTGTTGGAACCACTATTCCTTCAAACATACTCATTTTTGCTCTCCGAGATAATGTTCTCGACTTCCACATATTCTTCAAGGCCCCCAGAATTTTCGCCCCCTCCCCCACCCTATGATCCACTTCCGCTTCCATGGTTCCATCCGCTGCCAGATCCACTCCCAGATATCTAAAACACTTCACTTCCTCCAGTTTTTCTCCATTCAAACTCACCTCCCAATTGACTTGACCCTCAACCCTACTGTACCTAATAACCTTGCTCTTATTCACATTTACTCTTAACTTTCTTCTTCCACACACTATACCAAACTCAGTCACCAGCTTCTGCAGTTTCTCACATGAATCAGCCACCAGCGCTCTATCATCAGCGAACAACAACTGACTCACTTCCCAAGCTCTCTCATCCCCAACAGACTTCATACTTGCCCCTCTTTCCAAAACTCTTGCATTTACCTCCCTAACAACCCCATCCATAAACAAATTAAACAACCATGGAGACATCACACACCCCTGCCGCAAACCTACATTCACTGAGAACCAATCACTTTCCTCTCTTCCTACACGTACACATGCCTTACATCCTCGATAAAAACTTTTCACTGCTTCTAACAACTTTCCTCCCACACCATATATTCTTAATACCTTCCACAGAGCATCTCTATCAACTCTATCATATGCCTTCTCCAGATCCATAAATGCTACATACAAATCCATTTGCTTTTCTAAGTATTTCTCACATATATTCTTCAAAGCAAACACCTGATCCACACATCCTCTACCACTTCTGAAACCATATATATATATATATATATATATATATATATATATATATATATATATATATATATATATATATATATATATATATATATTTTTTTTTTTTTTTGTCGCTGTCTCCCGCGTCTGCGAGGTAGCGCAAGGAAACAGACGAAAGAAATGGCCCAACCCACCCCCACACACATGTATATACATACGTCCACACACGCAAATTTACTACCTACACAGCTTCCATGGTTACCCCAGACGCCCCACACGCCCGATTCAATCCACCGACAGCACGTCAACCCCGGTATACACATCGCTCCAATTCACTCTATTCCTTGACCCTCCTTTCACCCTCCTGCATGTTCAGGCCCCGATCACACAAATCTTTTTCACTCCCATCTTTCCACCTCCATTTGGTCTCCCTCTTCTCCTCGTTCCCTCCCACCTCCGACAGATATATTCTCTTGGTCAATCTTTCCTCAATCATTCTCTCCATGTGTGCCCAAACCACTTCCAAAACACCCCCCCGTCTTCTGCTCTCTCAACCACTGCTCCTTATTATTTCCACACATCTCTCTTACCCATACGTTACTCACTCGATCCAACCACCTCACACCACACATTGTCCTCAAACATCTCATTTCCAGCACATCATCCTCCTGCTGCACAACTCTAATCCATAGCCCCACGCCTCGCAACCATACAACATTGTTGGAACCACTATTCCTTCAAACATACCATTTTTGCTTTCCGAGATAATGTTCTCGACTTCCACACATTCTTCAAGGCCCCAGAATTTTCGCCCCCTCCCCACCCTATGATCCACTTCCGCTTCCATGGTTCCATCCGCTGCCAGATCCACTCCCAGATATCTAAAACACTTCACTTCCTCCAGTTTTTCTCCATTCAAACTCACCTCCCAATTGACTTGACCCTCAACCCTACTGTACCTAATAACCTTGCTCTTATTCACATTTACTCTTAACTTTCTTCTTCCACACACTATACCAAACTCAGTCACCAGCTTCTGCAGTTTCTCACATGAATCAGCCACCAGCGCTGTATCATCAGCGAACAACAACTGACTCACTTCCCAAGCTCTCTCATCCCCAACAGACTTCATACTTGCCCCTCTTTCCAAAACTCTTGCATTACCTCCCTAACAACCCCATCCATAAACAAATTAAACAACCATGGAGACATCACACACCCCTGCCGCAAACCTACATTCACTGAGAACCAATCACTTTCCTCTCTTCCTACACGTACACATGCCTTACATCCTCGATAAAAACTTTTCACTGCTTCTAAACAACTTTCCTCCCACACCATATATTCTTAATACCTTCCACAGAGCATCTCTATCAACTCTATCATATGCCTTCTCCAGATCCATAAATGCTACATACAAATCCATTTGCTTTTCTAAGTATTTCTCACATATATTCTTCAAAGCAAACACCTGATCCACACATCCTCTACCACTTCTGAAACCATATATATATATATATATATATATATATATATATATATATATATATATATATATATATATATATATATATATATATATTTTTTTTTTTTTTTGTCGCTGTCTCCCGCGTCTGCGAGGTAGCGCAAGGAAACAGGACGAAAGAAATGGCCCAACCCACCCCCACACACATGTATATACATACGTCCACACACGCAAATATACATACCTACACAGCCTTCCATGGTTCACCCCAGACGCCCCACACGCCCCGATTCAATCCACCGACAGCACGTCAACCCCGGTATACCACATCGCTCCAATTCACTCTATTCCTTGACCTCCTTTCACCCTCCTGCATGTTCAGGCCCCGATCACACAAAATCTTTTTCACTCCATCTTTCCACCTCCAATTTGGTCTCCCTCTTCTCCTCGTTCCCTCCACCTCCGACAGATATATTCTCTTGGTCAATCTTTCCTCAATCATTCTCTCCATGTGCCCAAACCATTTCAAAACACCCTCTTCTGCTCTCTCAACCATGCTCTTTTTATTTCCACACATCTTTCTTACCCTTACGTTACTTACTCGATCAAACCACCTCACACCACACATTGTCCTCAAACATCTCATTTCCAGAACATCCATCCTCCTGCGCACAACTCTATCCATAGCCCACGCCTCGCAACCATACAACATTGTTGGAACCACTATTCCTTCAAACATACCCATTTTTGTTTTCCGAGATAATGTTCTCGACTTCCACACATTCTTCAAGGCTCCCAGAATTTTCGCCCCCTCCCCCACCCTATGATCCACTTCCGCTTCCATGGTTCCATCCGCTGCCAGATCCACTCCCAGATATCTAAAACACTTCACTTCCTCCAGTTTTTCTCCATTCAAACTCACCTCCCAATTGACTTGACCCTCAACCCTACTGTACCTAATAACCTTGCTCTTATTCACATTTACTCTTAACTTTCTTCTTTCACACACTCTACCAAACTCAGTCACCAGCTTCTGCAGTTTCTCACATGAATCAGCCACCAGCGCTGTATCATCAGCGAACAACAACTGACTCACTTCCCAAGCTCTCTCATCACCAACAGACTTCATACTTGCCCCTCTTTCCAAAATTCTTGCATTCACCTCCCTAACAACCCCATCCATAAACAAATTAAACAACCATGGAGACATCACACACCCCTGCCGCAAACCTACATTCACTGAGAACCAATCACTTTCCTCTCTTCCTACACGTACACATGCCTTACATCCTCGATAAAAACTTTTCACTGCTTCTAACAACTTACCTCCCACACCATATATTCTTAATACCTTCCATAGAGCATCTCTATCAACTCTATCATATGCCTTCTCCAGATCCATAAATGCTACATACAAATCCATTTGCTTTTCTAAGTATTTCTCACATACATTCTTCAAAGCAAACACCTGATCCACACATCCTCTACCACTTCTGAAACCACACTGCTCTTCCCCAATCTGATGCTCTGTACATGCCTTCACCCTCTCAATCAATATCCTCCCATATAATTTACCAGGAATACTCAACAAACTTATACCTCTGTATATATATATATATATATATATATATATATATATATATATATATATATATATATATATATATATATATATATATATATATATATATATATATATATATATTCTCGCTGACTCCTGCGTTTGCGAGGTAGCGCAAGGAAACAGACGAAAGAAATGGCCCAACCCACCCCATACACATGTATATACATACGTCCACACACGCAAATATACATACCTACACAGCTTTCCATGGTTCACCCCAGACGCTTCACATTCCCTGATTCAATCCACTGACAGCACGTCAACCCCGGTATACCACATCGATCCAATTCACTCTATTCCTTGCCTTCCTTTCACCCTCCTGCATGTTCAGGCCCCGATCACGCAAAATCTTTTTCACTCCATCTTTCCACCTCCAATTTGGTCTCCCACTTCTCCTCGTTCCCTCCACCTCCGACACATATATCCTCTTGGTCAATCTTTACTCACTCATTCTCTCCATGTGCCCAAACCACTTCAAAACACCCTCTTCTGCTCTCTCAACCATGCTCTTTTTATTTCCACACATCTCTCTTACCCATACGTTACTCACTCGATCAAACCACCTCACACCACACATTGTCCTCAAACATCTCATTTCCAGCACATCCATCCTCCTGTGCACAACTCTATCCATAGCCCACGCCTCGCAACCATACAACATTGTTGGAACCACTATTCCTTCAAACATACTCATTTTTGCTCTCCTAGATAATGTTCTCGACTTCCACATATTCTTCAAGGCCCCCAGAATTTTCGCCCCCTCCCCCACCCTATGATCCACTTCCGCTTCCATGGTTCCATCCGCTGCCAGATCCACTCCCAGATATCTAAAACACTTCACTTCCTCCAGTTTTTCTCCATTCAAACTCACCTCCCAATTGACTTGACCCTCAACCCTACTGTACCTAATAACCTTGCTCTTATTCACATTTACTCTTAACTTTCTTCTTCCACACACTTTACCAAACTCAGTCACCAGCTTCTGCAGTTTCTCACATGAATCAGCCACCAGCGCTCTATCATCAGCGAACAACAACTGACTCACTTCCCAAGCTCTCTCATCCCCAACAGACTTCATACTTGCCCCTCTTTCCAAAACTCTTGCATTTACCTCCCTAACAACCCCATCCATAAACAAATTAAACAACCATGGAGACATCACACACCCCTGCCGCAAACCTACATTCACTGAGAACCAATCACTTTCCTCTCTTCCTACACGTACACATGCCTTACATCCTCGATAAAAACTTTTCACTGCTTCTAACAACTTTCCTCCCACACCATATATTCTTAATACCTTCCACAGAGCATCTCTATCAACTCTATCATATGCCTTCTCCAGATCCATAAATGCTACATACAAATCCATTTGCTTTTCTAAGTATTTCTCACATATATTCTTCAAAGCAAACACCTGATCCACACATCCTCTACCACTTCTGAAACCATATATATATATATATATATATATATATATATATATATATATATATATATATATATATATATATATATATATATATATATATATATATATATATATTTTTTTTTTTTGTCGCTGTCTCCCGCGTCTGCGAGGTAGCGCAAGGAAACAGACGAAAGAAATGGCCCAACCCACCCCCACACACATGTATATACATACGTCCACACACGCAAATATACATACCTACACAGCCTTCCATGGTTCACCCCAGACGCCCCACACGCCCCGATTCAATCCACCGACAGCACGTCAACCCCGGTATACCACATCGCTCCAATTCACTCTATTCCTTGACCTCCTTTCACCCTCCTGCATGTTCAGGCCCCGATCACACAAAATCTTTTTCACTCCATCTTTCCACCTCCAATTTGGTCTCCCTCTTCTCCTCGTTCCCTCCACCTCCGACAGATATATTCTCTTGGTCAATCTTTCCTCAATCATTCTCTCCATGTGCCCAAACCATTTCAAAACACCCTCTTCTGCTCTCTCAACCATGCTCTTTTTATTTCCACACATCTTTCTTACCCTTACGTTACTTACTCGATCAAACCACCTCACACCACACATTGTCCTCAAACATCTCATTTCCAGAACATCCATCCTCCTGCGCACAACTCTATCCATAGCCCACGCCTCGCAACCATACAACATTGTTGGAACCACTATTCCTTCAAACATACCCATTTTTGTTTTCCGAGATAATGTTCTCGACTTCCACACATTCTTCAAGGCTCCCAGAATTTTCGCCCCCTCCCCCACCCTATGATCCACTTCCGCTTCCATGGTTCCATCCGCTGCCAGATCCACTCCCAGATATCTAAAACACTTCACTTCCTCCAGTTTTTCTCCATTCAAACTCACCTCCCAATTGACTTGACCCTCAACCCTACTGTACCTAATAACCTTGCTCTTATTCACATTTACTCTTAACTTTCTTCTTTCACACACTCTACCAAACTCAGTCACCAGCTTCTGCAGTTTCTCACATGAATCAGCCACCAGCGCTGTATCATCAGCGAACAACAACTGACTCACTTCCCAAGCTCTCTCATCACCAACAGACTTCATACTTGCCCCTCTTTCCAAAACTCTTGCATTCACCTCCCTAACAACCCCATCCATAAACAAATTAAACAACCATGGAGACATCACACACCCCTGCCGCAAACCTACATTCACTGAGAACCAATCACTTTCCTCTCTTCCTACACGTACACATGCCTTACATCCTCGATAAAAACTTTTCACTGCTTCTAACAACTTGCCTCCCACACCATATATTCTTAATACCTTCCATAGAGCATCTCTATCAACTCTATCATATGCCTTCTCCAGATCCATAAATGCTACATACAAATCCATTTGCTTTTCTAAGTATTTCTCACATACATTCTTCAAAGCAAACACCTGATCCACGCATCCTCTACCACTTCTGAAACCACACTGCTCTTCCCCAATCTGATGCTCTGTACATGCCTTCACCCTCTCAATCAATATCCTCCCATATAATTTACCAGGATTACTCAACAAACTTATACCTCTGTATATATATATATATATATATATATATATATATATATATATATATATATATATATATATATATATATATATATATATATATATATATATATATATATATATATATATATATATATTCTCGCTGACTCCTGCGTTTGCGAGGTAGCGCAAGGAAACAGACGAAAGAAATGGCCCAACCCACCCCATACACATGTATATACATACGTCCACACACGCAAATATACATACCTTCACAGCTTTCCATGGTTTACCCCAGACGCTTCACATTCCCTGATTCAATCCACTGACAGCACGTCAACCCCGGTATACCACATCGATCCAATTCACTCTATTCCTTGCCTTCCTTTCACCCTCCTGCATGTTCAGGCCCCGATCACGCAAAATCTTTTTCACTCCATCTTTCCACCTCCAATTTGGTCTCCCACTTCTCCTCGTTCCCTCCACCTCCGACACATATATCCTCTTGGTCAATCTTTACTCACTCATTCTCTCCATGTGTCCAAACCATTTCAAAACACCCTCTTCTGCTCTCTCAACCATGCTCTTTTTATTTCCACACATCTCTCTTACCCTTACGTTACTTACTCGATCAAACCACCTCACACCACACATTGGCCTCAAACATCTCATTTCCAGCACATCCATTCTCCTGCGCACAACTCTATCCATAGCCCACGCCTCGCAACCATACAACATTGTTGGAACCACTATTCCTTCAAACATACCCATTTTTGCTTTCCGAGATAATGTTCTCGACTTCCACACATTCTTCAAGGCTCCCAGAATTCTCGCCCCCTTCCCCACCCTATGATCCACTTCCGCTTCCATGGTTCCATCCGCTGCCAGATCCACTCCCAGATATCTAAAACACTTTACTTCCTCCAGTTTTTCTCCATTCAAACTTACCTCCCAATTGACTTGACCCTCAACCCTACTGTACCTAATAACCTTGCTCTTATTCACATTTACTCTTAACTTTCTTCTTTCACACACTTTACCAAACTCAGTCACCAGCTTCTGCAGTTTCTCACATGAATCAGCCACCAGCGCTGTATCATCAGCGAACAACAACTGACTCACTTCCCAAGCTCTCTCATCCACAACAGACTTCATACCTGCCCCTCTTTCCAAAACTCTTGCATTCACCTCCCTAACAACCCCATCCATAAACAAATTAAACAACCATGGAGACATCACACACCCCTGCCGCAAACCTACATACACTGAGAACCAATCACTTTCCTCTCTTCCTACACGTACACATGACTTACATCCTCGATAAAAACTTTTCACTGCTTCTAACAACTTGCCTCCCACACCATATATTCTTAATACCTTCCACAGAGCATCTCTATCAACTCTATCATATGCCTTCTCCAGATCCATAAATGCTACATACAAATCCATTTGCTTATCTAAGTATTTTTCACATACATTCTTCAAAGCAAACACCTGATCCACACATCCTCTACCACTTCTGAAACCACACTGCTCTTCCCCAATCTGATGCTCTGTACATGCCTTAACCCTCTCAATCAATACCCTCCCATATAATTTACCAGGAATACTCAACAAACTTATACCTCTGTAATTTGAGCACTCACTCTTATCCCCTTTGCCTTTGTACAATGACACTATGCACGCATTCCGCCAATCCTCAGGCACCTCACCTTTAGTCATACATACATTAAATAACCTTACCAAATAGTCAATAATACAGTCACCCCCTTTTTTAATAAATTCCACTGCAATACCATCCAAATCCGCTGCCTTGCCGGCTTTCATCTTCCGCAAAGCTTTTACTACCTCTTCTCTGTTTACCAAATCATTTTCCCTAACCCTCTCACTTTGCACACCACCTCCACCAAAACACCCTATATCTGCCACTCTATCATCAAACACATTCAACAAACCTTCAAAATACTCACTCCATCTCCTTCTCACATCACCACTTCTTGTTATCACCTCCTCATTTGCGCCCTTCACTGAGGTTCCCATTTGCTCCCTTGTCTTACGCACTTTATTTACCCCCTTCCAGAACATTTTTTATTCTCCCTAAAATTTAATGATACTCTCTCACCTCAACTCTCATTTGCCCTCTTTTTCACCTCTTGCACCTTTCTCTTGACCTCCTGTCTCTTTCTTTTATACATATCCCACTCAATTTCATTTTTTCCCTGCAAAAATCGTCCAAATGCCTCTCTCTTCTCTTTTACTAATAATCTTACTTCTTCATCCCACCACTCAATACCCTTTCTAATCAACCCACCTCCCACTCTTCTCATGCCACAAGCATCTTTTGCGCAATCCATCACTGATTCCCTAAATACATCCCATTCCTCCCCCACTCCCCTTACTTCCATTGTTCTCACCTTTTTCCATTCTGTACTCAGTCTCTCCTGGTACTTCCTCAAACAAGTCTCCTTCCCAAGCTCACTTACTCTCACCAACCTCTTCACCCCAACATTCACTCTTCTTTTCTGAAAACCCATACAAATCTTCACCTTAGCCTCCACAAGATAATGATCAGACATCCCTCCAGTTGCACCTCTCAGCACATTAACATCCAAAAGTCTCTCTTTCGCGCGCCTGTCAATTAACACGTAATCCAATAACGCTCTCTGGCCATCTCTCCTACTTACATACGTATACTTATGTATATCTCGCTTTTTAAACCAGGTATTCCCAATCACCAGTCCTTTTTTAGCACATAAATCTACAAGCTCTTCACCATTTCCATTTACAGCACTGAACACCCCATGTATACCAATTATTCCCTCAACTGCCACATTACTCACCTTTGCATTCAAATCACCCATCATTATAACCCGGTCTCGTGCATCAAAACCACTAACACACTCATTCAGCTGCTCCCAAAACACTTGCCTCTCATGATCTTTCTTCTCATGCCCAGGTGCATATGCACCAATAATCACCCATCTCTCTCCATCAACTTTCAAATTTACCGATATTAATCGAGAATTTACTTTCTTACATTCTATCACATACTACCACAACTCCTGTTTCAGGAGTACTGCTACTCCTTCCCTTGCTCTTGTCCTCTCACTAACCCCTGACTTTACTCCCAAGACATTCCCAAACCACTCTTCCCCTTTACCCTTGACATTCGTTTCACTCAGAGCCAAAACATCCAGGTGCCTTTCCTCAAACATACTACCTATCTCTCCTTTTTTCACATCTTGGTTACATCCATATATATATATATATATATATATATATATATATATATATATATATATATATATATATATATATATATATATATATATATATATATATATATATATATATATATATATATATATATATATATATATATATATATATATGATGAAACACACATGCTACACAAACAGACACTCACGCATACACAACCATAATGATAAATTACTGGAGTCTAGATGACACTATCACTCTCGTTTCGAACTGTACACAAAGGTGATGAAAAGACAACCCTGGATAAGTAAGGTCCTGATGAGTTTGTCACGCACTTACCTCACTCACGGCCGAGCCACAACTAGTGAGAGAAGTGCTGGTGAGTGCAGCACTACTCACCTACCTCTTCCGCTACCGAGCCACAGCTAGCGAGTGACTTGAGAGCCAGGTGCAACTGACACATTCACTCCACCAATCATGACCTGATGCGCGTACCTGCGAGTTGCTCATGTTTGTGACGACACCATCCACGGCAACCACACATGTGCAGGACTGCTCACTCACCACACCTCGAGGGAGCCCTTCACATACTAAACCTCCATCCAATTTCTCATCCACAACACAGCGAGAGGATCGCTCATCCACCACACTCTAGAAAGGCCATCGCTAATCAGATTCCTAGAAATCTTCATCCACCACATCCATAGGGAACACTTTCTCAACGACACCTTCAGAGAACCCTTCATCCATTATACCCTAGGAGAACCTTTCATCCACGACACCGTAAAAGAACCCGTCATCTATCAAACCTCATGAAACTCATCATCCATCGCACTTCTAGATAATCCTTCAATCACCACACCCTAAGAGAATGCTTCACTATCCACGCTTAAAGAGAACTTTTACTTACTCCGCTCTTAGAGAACTCTTCGTCCATCACACCATCAAACAAACTCTCATCCACAAAGCCCTTACAAAGCTCTTTAGCCCTTCAGCCACCACACTCCTAAAGATCCCTTCATCAGCCACAACCCTAAAGATCCCTTCATCAACCACAACCCTAAAGATCCCTTCATCAGCCACAACCCTAGAAATAACTTCATCAACCACTCCCTAAAGATCCCTTCATCAACCACACTATTAAAGATTCTTTCATGAGCCACATCCCTAAAGATCTCCTTGATAACCGTACCCTAAGGTAGTAATTCATGCACTACACCCTTAGAGAGAACTTCTCGTCCATCACACACTTAGAAATCCCTCCACTCACCACAACCCATGAGAACTCTTCATCCTCCATACCACCGGAGAACCTAACACACCCCTAGAGAACACTTTTCCCAACACACCCTTAGAGAACCCCTCTTCAGCCAAGTACATAGAGACCCTTTCATTCGACATAATCTAGATAACTCTTCACTCACCACATCCTTAAAGAATCCTTCATCCAACACACCTTTAGAGAATTATTCATCCATCATAACCCTAAGAACTCTTCACCCAAACCAACCTTAAAGAACACTTCATCCTCCATACCCCTAAAGGACCTTTCATCCACCACACCCTTAAAGAGCCGTTCATCCACCATACACCAACGAACACTTCATCCACAAAACCACTAGAAAACCCTACGCCCACCAATCGTTTAGAAATCCCTTAACACGCCACATCGCGGGAAAATGCTTCACCCACCAATACTCTCGGAATCCCTGCATCCACTAGAAAACCCTTCACCCACCACACCACTAGAGAACCCCTAACCCACCACATCAATGGATACCCCTTTGCCCACAACACCACTAGGGATACCTTCACCCAACACACCGTCAACGACTCTCCAAGATAACTCTTCATCCACCACACCATTAAAGACCTTCCACTTACCAAACCCATAGAGAACCCTTCATGCAACACTCCTCCAGAGAACCTTCACACACAACACCCTTAGGGAATTCATTATCCACATCACACCTGGAGGATCCTTCATCAAACACGCCCCTGGAAAACTCCTCATCCACCACACTCCTCAAACATCCTTAATCCACCACAGCCTTAGAGAGTCCTTCATCCACCACACCCCAAGAGAACACTCTCCGAATCCTTCACCCACCACAGCCCTAAGAGCCATTCATCCAGCAAACCCTTTGAGAGCCCTTCAACCACCATACTTGTATAAATCCGTTTACCTACCACACCCTTAGAGAACTCTTCATCCACCGCACCTTTAGCGAGCCCTTCATTCGTCACATCAATAGAGAATCCTTCATCCACCACACCCATAGGAACCTTTCACATACCATACTCATTAAGAAGCTCTTACTGTTCACACCACTACACCACTGGAGGACCCATAATCCACCACATTCCTATAGAGCCCTTCATCCACCATACCTCTTAAGAGCCCTTCATCCACCATACCTCTTAAGAGCCCTTCATCCACCATACCTCTTAAGAGCCCTTCATCCACCATCCTAATAGAGAACCCTTAATGCACCACATCACGTGAGAGACATTCATCTATCAAACCTCTATGAACCCATCATCCGCCACACCTGTATAGAACACTAAATCCACCACATCCATGAGAATCTTTCACCCAACACACCACTGAAGAACCTTTCATCCACAACATCCATAAAGAATCTTTCATTTACCAAACCCTTAAGAACCCCTCATCCACCACATCACTGGAGAACCATAATCCACCACACTACCAGAGAACACTTCATCCAACACACCATCAAGACACCTTCAACTAACACATCCCCTGAGCAACCTTCACCCACGGTATGCAGAAAGTACCCTTCACCCAACATAACCCTAGAGAGCCATTCATCCATACATCTTATTATAATTTTCACATTAAATTCATCGAGTGTTTGCAAATGGCACGTTTGGTACCGCTTATCACAATATCAGTTGACCAAATTGACTCCTCAAGTTATCTGAAAGTGCGATGGACGACAAAACCATATTCCTGTAAAGATTTCAATGTATGAAATACATGAACATGCGAAGATCACACGGCAATCACACATGTAAAGGATAAGGATACCATTGTTAACCCGAAGAAGGTAGATTTTACTGCTGGAGAACACAAGTGCAAAGTGCAGGTTAGAAATTTAGGGAACAGCAAAGTCAGTCTTGTTGCAACCGCTGCAAGTGGCTTCGTATATTACATTACAAGTCCTGATGAGGTATTGTAGGTCACATGACCTTGTGGTCATCACCAAGTGATCAAACCAACGGTTGAATGATCATTCGAAGGTTGGATGACCAGTTGAGTGATTAACCTATGAATGGATGACCATCTAACAAATGGTATATAGTAGAGTACAATAGATGAGATGGATTCATTTGCTCCTTGACATCCAAGAACCATTTGGGTGTTACAGGGCGAATGGGTGACTTAGACTTTAGGTATTTTATTGATCTGGAGGTTGGTTGACTAGTTGAAACGAGAGCCAAGCAAGTATTTCACAACCCTATGCAGGTATCAAGATGCGTGAATGGCAGCTTTTATACACATAAATAAAAGGTTGAGCTAACATCGCTTGGCAAGTGAAATGCAGTAACGCTCCGGGGTGGAGATCTGTGGTTCCTTAGCGCTGGCGACTTGACTGACCATCATCAAGCGTCATTCGTTTGTGTTAGTGTGATGAATGGTAAGCGCCTGACACTGGTCCACCGGTGAGTCCTCCGTCGTCGGTGATTGGTCGACTGGCTAGTCTCGCCGTCGGTGACTGGTCCACTGGTGAGTCTACGAAGTCGTTGTTTGGTCCACTGGCGAGCCTCCCCCGTCGATGATTGGTCCACTGGCTAGTCTCCGGCGTCGGTGAATGGTCAACTAGTGGATACCAAATACCGCAAGTCCCTCTGTAAATAAGTAATGACAAGATGTTATAATGTGTAGCGGTTTTAAAACCCCAACCTTTACAAAGATGCACCATAGGGATTTCTGAGTAAACTTTCCTGTCTATTATGTCCGCTAAAGATGTGCTCATTTCTTTTAATTCTGCTTGGGCGCGCCGGTGCCCTATACTTCTCCCGAAACGCTATGTTACGCCCTTTGGGAGAGCGCACTGATTATCCCAGCGCAGCTTTACTGACTTTCCCTGGGATGGATACTGCTCCTCTGGTCTGGATGCTTCGTATTGTGCTGGGATGGAGTCACACAACCCATCTTCTTTCAGTTTTTTCTCCTTAATCGCTCCTGTTCTTAATGTCTGTCACATCACGGACGATGCGGGACCAGACTATGAAACTCTTCCCTTCCCCTGAAACCCACACCGCTTTCATTTCTGCTCCGAATCATTACAAAGCTGTTCTCGGACGAGTCAAAGCGCACTTTCACAAATACAAAGTGTGTTTACTTGACTTCAGATAACGATATTTTTAGCGGGTTGTCTTTAGCCAAAAGCTTCTCCACCAATTTCTGTAATTCAACCTTTCCTCATTTCATCCAGTCTGATCAGTCTATGCTAACTCTCTAACTAATAATGTATCTATCTTTAGTACCTCGTTTCCTTCTAACTCAGCTTTGGATGATTCATTTTCTAATCCTCCTTCCCATCTCCTGCCACTTTAACTATATCATGTCTTATGTTCTCTTCACGCAGGGTCTTCCAGAAACTCTTCCAGTTTCAGGTGGAAAAGGCAAAGCTCGCCCTAATCGTGACCAACTCGGGTGAAAGAAAAAAGTAAAAAGGAAAGAAATTATAGATTAATCAGGACTCCACAGGTGTTTGTAGACCTGATTCTTGAAGGACATAATGCTAGACGAAAAGGGAATGAGGAAGTGAAGAAGAGAATTCCACAGCTTAGCTAATTGTGAGAAGAAGTGGCCGAACTCCACACAGAAACTGTAGAAGCAGCAGCCAAACCCCTAGGGGTAAAGACACGTGTAGACGACTTACCAGAGCAAAATGATATCTATAAAATAGAGAGAGAGAGCGGCAACACCTGGTGGCGGGCGGAACCTAACCCACACTTCTCTAAAAATGTATCTCAGCATCTTCTGTTTCCCTCTCACGGCTGATCATTGTTTCCGTAGACGAATACAAATATATTTTGTGTGATCCTGTAAACTGTCAAATTGTCATACCGAGATAGAGATGCATTAAGATCTATTTGCGCTTCTGACGCTCTAGTGACTATGTCAGCAAACTATGCAGCTTGCGGAGCGGTGCTGAAAAAGGACAGCTTTCGGGGAATATGTGGTTTAAAAAGAGGGACCTACGGAAGTATAAATGTCTGAGCAGGGGTAATAGTTCCGACATATTTAATCGATAGGCTTGCAAAGGAGAGACTTGAATGTGAATATGACGAGAGGAGAGGCTAGTAGGATGCCTGATCATTACTGGTGGAGACAAGACTAAAGCATCTTCATCATCAGAGAGTGAACCATAATCCAGCTGGTGGAATTCTCTTTCACTTACTGGAGTCCGGATAAGAGGTTTTGGGAAAAGAAGAAATTATCTAGGCGAAAATAGGGTAGTGAAATTGAGTGACCTTGGAAAAGAGGCGTGATAGAAGAGATAACAGCAGATATTGATTGTAGGATTGCAAAATATGAGTGAAAGTATTGGGTGACGAACGAGAGGTATTTGGGGGTGGACAGTTAATAAAGGTTAGTGTGTGGTGGGTTGAGAAGGTTGAGTTGTTAGTGAAAGAGAAAAAAAGAGGTATATGAGCGTTGTTTGCAACGAGAGAGCACAAAAGAAGATGGGGTTAGTAATTTGAAGGATTGTTGAATGTATTCGATAATAGGATGGAAGATGTGGGATATCCTGAAAGGGGAGGTATGCCAAGAGAGAGTGTCATGTAAAGTGAACAGAGAAGTGGCGAAAAGCGAGCATAAGATAACGTGTAGCAGAGTCGCTAGAGGGGATGGTACTACAGCTGAATTTCCCTAAAAAAAATGGGAGCGACTGCGTGCGTTGTTGACTGTTCATTAGGATTTTTTTCACTGTGTATGTGGATCATGGTGAGGTGCCTGAGAGTCGGTGACGTGCCTGTATGGTGTCATTGTATAAAGGCAAGGAAAACATAAGTAAAGGTTCACGTTACAGTGACATCAGTTTGTTGCGTTTACTTAGTAAGTTCTATATAGGAAAAGTAGTGACTGAAAGGGTGTGACACGGACAAAGCGTCAAGCTGGGGGGGAAGAACAATGTGGTTCATCTGTGAAAAATGATATGTGGATGGAGTATTCGCTTTGAAGATTGTAACAGACAAAAAAGGCCACATTCGTTCACACTCAGTCTCTAGCTGTCATGTGTGATGCACCGAAACCACAGATCCCTATCCACATCCAGGCCCCACAGACCTTTCCATGGTTTACCCCAGACGCTTCACATACCCTGGATCAGTCCATTGACAGCACGTCGACCCTAGTATACCACATCATTCCAATCACTCTATTCTTTGAACGACTCTCACCTTCCTGCAGCTCGGGCCCCCATCGCTCATAATCTTTTTTCACTTCATCC
Organism: Panulirus ornatus; assembly: GCF_036320965.1. Lineage (NCBI taxonomy): Eukaryota > Metazoa > Arthropoda > Malacostraca > Decapoda > Palinuridae > Panulirus > Panulirus ornatus. The sequence continues at coordinate 1,992,268 of NC_092275.1, forward strand.
TTCCACCTCCAATTTGGACTTTCGCTTCTTCTTCCCTCCATCTCTGACACATATATCCTCTTAGTCAATCTTTCCTCACTCATTCTCTCCATGTGACCAAACCTTTTCAACACACCCTCTTCCGCTATCTCAACCACACTCTTTTTATTACCAAACATCTCTCTTACCCTTACATCATTTAATCAAACCACCTCACAAACATATTTCCAACACATCTACCCTCCTCCGTACAACCCTATCTGCAGCCCATACCTCGCAACCATATTACTATTCCTTCAAACTTACCCATTTTTGCTCTTCGAGATAACGTTCTCTTCTTCCACACATTCTTCATTGCTCCCAGGACCTTCATCCCTCCCCCATCCTGTGACTCACTTCCACTTCCATATTTCCATTTACTGCTAAGTCTATTCCCAGATATCTGAAACACTTCACTTCCTCCAGTTTTTGTCCATTCAAACTTACCTCCCAATTAACTTGTCCGTCAACTCTACTGAACCTAATAACCTTGCTGTTATTCACATCTACTTTCAACTTTCTCCTTTCACACACTTTTCCAAACTCAGTGACAAACCTCTGCAATTTCTCACACGAATCAGCCACTAGGGCTGCATCATCGGCGAACAACTGACTCACTTCCTAAGCCCACTCATCCATAACAGACTGGACTGCATACTCGCCCCTCTCTCCAAAACTCTTGCATTTACTTCCCTAACTATCCCATCCGTAAACAAATTAGACAGCCTTGGGAAAATCACACACCCCTGCCGCAAACCACACATCCTCTACCACTTCTGAAACCACACTGTTCTTCCCCAATCTGATGCTCTGTACATGCTTTTACCCTCTCAATCAATACCCTCCCATATAATTTCCCAGGAATAATCAACAGACTTATGCCTCTGTAGTTTCAACACCCACCTTTATCCCTTTTGTTTTTGTACAATGGCACTATGCATGCATTTCACCAATCCTCAGGCACTTCACTATAGCCTATACATACACTGAATATCTTTACCAACCAATCAACAACACAGTCATCCCCTTTTTTAATAAATTCCACTGCAATACCATCCAAACCCGCCGCCTTGCCGGCTTTCATCTTCTGTAAAGCTTTCACTACTTCACTCTTCACCAAATCATTCTCCCTGACCTCCCACTTCGCACACCATCCGGACCAAAACACACCACATCTGCCACTCTATCATCATACACATTCAGTAAACCTTCAAAATACTCACTCCATCTCCTTCTCACTACATCACTACCTGTTATCACCTCCCCACTTGCCCCCTTGACCGAAGTTCCCAAATGTTCTCTTGTCTTACGCACGTTATTTACCTCCTTCCAAAGCATCTTTCTGTTCTCCATAGAATTCATTGATACTCTCTCAGCCCAACTTTCATTTGCCCTCAATTTCAACTCTTGCATCTTTCTCTTGACCTCCTGCCGCTTTCTTTTATATATCTCCCAGTCAATTGCACTACTTCCCTGCAAGTGTCGTCCAAATGCCTCTCTTTTCTCTTTCCATAACAACCTTACTTCTTCATCCCACCACTCACAACCCTTTCTAATCTGCCCACCTCCCACCTTTCTCATGCCACATGCACCTTTTGCGCAAGCCATCACTTCCCTAAATACATCCCATTCCTCACCTACTCCGCTGCCATTGTACACTCAATCTCTCCTGGCAGTTCCTCAAACAAGTCTCCTTTCCAAGCTCACTCTCTTCTCCCCATCAATCTCTCTCCTTTTCTGAAATCCTTTACAAAACTTCACCTTCGCTTCCACAAGATAGTGACAGACATCCATCTAGCTGCCCCTCTCAGCACATTAACTTTCAAGTCTCTCTTTTACACGCCTATCAATTAACACGTAATTCAATAATGCCCTTTGACCATCTTTCCGAATCACATACGTATACTTATGTATATCTCTCTTTTTAAACCAGGGAAAAGGTGACAGCAAAGGTGAGGAATGAGAGGTGGTTAGGGACGCATTGCTTACGTGTGTAAGAGAAGTGTGCCATGCGGAAGGTGGGAGGTGGGCAGGTGAGAAACTGTAGTGAGTGGTAGGATGAGGAACTTAAGTAGCTGGTGAAAGAGAAAAGAGTGGTGTATTTGCGTTATTTGTTGGGTAGAAATACGAGTGATTGGGAAATGTAGAAGACAAAGCGGCAGGAGACCAAGAGGAAGTTGAAAAGGTTAAAAAAGATTGTAAATGCGAGTTGGGGAGAGCGAACATTAACAAATTTCAGGGAGAATAAGATGGCGGGTACTAGTGTGAAAAAACAAAAGAAAAATCGGTGAAGGCAAATGGGGAGATGGAGTGAGTGTTTTCAGTAGTTGTTTAATGTGTTCGATGATAGGGTGGGACATTTACCGAAACCACATCCCTCTTTCCACAGCTAGGCCCCACAGACCTATCTATAATATCCCCTAGCCCCTTCACAAGCTCTGGTTCAGTTCACTGACAGGACGTCGACCCCTGTATACCAGAAAGTCCCAATTCACTTTATCCCGTTCACTCCTTTCAACATTCTTCATGTTCAGACCCTAATCACCCAAAATCCTCCTGACTCCATTTCTCCATCTCCAATGTGATCTAACCCTTCTCCTTGTCCCCTCCACTTTTGACAAACATATCTTCTTTGTCAACCTCTCCTCACTCATTCTCTCCATAAGTCCAAACCATTTCAGTACACTCTTTGCAACTTTCTCAACCAAACTCTTTTCAGTACCATACTTTTCTCTATTACTGTTTTATTATTCAATCACTCAAACCAACTCCCGCCACATATTGTCCAAATACATTTCATTTCTGACACTTCCACATTCCTCCGCACATTTTCATATATACCCCACGCCTCATATCTATACAACATCCGTGGGAATACCATGCCTTCAAACATATTTTTGCCCTCTCAGTTAATGAACTCTCTTTCAACACATTCTTCAATACTCCCAGACCTTTCGCTCCCTCACCCACCCTATGACTCACTGTCGTTTTCCATGGCTCTATTTGCTGCCATGTCCACTCTCAAGTATTTAGAATACTTCAACTTCTCCAAATTTTCTCCATTCAAGCTCACAACCTAGCTAACCTGTTCTTCTTCCCTGCTAAACCTGATAACCATGCTTTTATTCACATCTACTCTCATTATCTATCTTTACATGTTCTTCCAAATTCAGTCACAAACTTCAGCAGTTTTTCGCTTGGATCTGCCACCAGTGCCGCGGCATCAGGGAACAACAATTGACGCACTTTCATTACAAACTGCATACTCAACCTTCTCCGAAAATTTTGCATTTACATTCCTTTCACTTGAAACCACTCACTCTCCTCTCTCACTCGTACACGTATCTTCCAACAATGATACAAACTTCTCATTGCTTTTAGCAGCTCTCCTCCCACACCATGAGTTCTAAATATCATCCACAAGGCATCCCTATCGACCCTATCAAATACTTTCTCCAAAACCATAAATGCCACGTATAAATCTTTCTGTTTCTTTAGGTATTTCTCACATATTTCTTTAAAGCAAACACCTGATCCACACATCTTCTATCACTTCTGAAACCACTGTTCCTCCCCAGTCTAATGCTATGTACATGCCTTCACCCTCTCAGTCACTACTTTCCCATACAGCTTATCAGGTACACTCAACAAACTTATACCTCTGTTGTTGGACACTCACTCTAATCCCCCTTGCCTCTACATAGTGGTTCTATACATGTATTTTGTCAATCCTCAGGCACTTCACCATGCATAAACTGAAAATCCTAAATAACCAATTATCAGCGCAAGTACCCCCTTCCTTAAGGAATTTAACAGCAATACAATCTACTCCAACCTTCTTGTTGCATTACATCTTACACAAGGCTTTCACCACCACTTCTCTCTTCACCAAACCACTCTCCATGACTCTCTCACTCCGCATACCACACCGACCTATACACCCTGCATCTGCCATCCTGTCATCAAACATATCTGTTTACCGCTTCTCATCATAGCGAGGTACTATTAGGAACACACAACTGAGTTTCCTTAGAAATTCCTTTCTTATCTCATGTTGATGCTTATGAAGAGCGTTAACGCAGGAGCGGATTTCTTGTGTACCCCAGCCCTACCCTCTACTACCACTCGCCTTCTACGACACTGAAGAGATCCCTCTGTAAACTTATTCAATCAGTATTCCCCCACTATGAGGCCCTCCAAATGACTCACAAGTAGCCTAAAAGAAACGTGTCAGTAAGTTACCACTCATATTACTTTTGGTTACTTTCATGTCAGTCAGGTATAGCCGACGCTAACTGGAGATCACCTCTGGCGGGAGCCAACTTACCAGGTATGAAGCAGTTCCAGTTCTTAGCGTCACAGAATGTCTCCATGCAGAGGAAAGCAGTTGACTCATCTTCCAGAAACCTCTCGCTCTCCTTAAAGAAGCCATTGGTTGCTTCGTTACTTTCAGATTGCGATTCGCTACCGACTCTGAACGAGCCGGATGGGAGGATCTTCATTTCATTCAACGGCTCCGACAGGTCGAAGGGGATTATCTCATCGCCACTTGATAAGCCAGCTGGGATTATCTTATCGCCACTTGATAAGCCAGCTGGGATTATCTTGTTGCCATCCAGCAAGCCAGCTGGGATTATTTTATTGCCACTCGACAAGCCAGCTGGGATTATCTTATTACCACTCGATAAACCAGCTGGGATTATCTTATTACCACTCGATAAACCAGCTGGGATTATCTTATTGCCACTCGATAAACCAGCTGGGATTATCTTATTGCCACTCGATAAACCAGCTGGGATTATCTTATTGCCATTCGATAAGCCGGCTGGAATTATCTTATTGCCCCTCAACGAATCACCTGGGGTTATCTTATTGCCGCTCAACGAACCCCCTGGGATTATCTTATTGCCACTCGATAAGCCAGGTGGGATTATCTTGTTGCTCGATAAGCCAGGTGGGATTATCTTGTTGCCAGTCGACGAGTCGCTTCGGATTATCTTGGTTCCTCCTGATTCGCCATGGGCAGCCACTTCAGCGAGGGCCTGGTCAATGTCCTGGGACATCGTAAGAGATAACAACGAATATTAACCTCTCCAAAAATGATCAAGGGGTAAGTCATCATTATAATGACTCGTAATCTACTACTCTTACAGGAGGAGACACCTTCACACTCATGGGGCTCTCTCTCTCTCTCTCTCTCTCTCTCTCTCTCTCTCTCTCTCTCTCTCTCTCTCTCTCTCTCTCTCTCTCTCTCTCTCTCTCTCTCTCTCTCTCTCTCTCTCTCTCTCGAACGTTCTCTAACGTAACACAACTGTATATATATATTATTTTTATTATTATTTTGCTTTGTCGCTGTCTCCCGCGTCTGCGAGGTAGCGCAAGGAAACAGGACGAAAGAAATGGCCCAACCCACCCCCATACACAGTGTATATACATACACGTCCACACACACAAATATACATACCTATACATCTCAATGTACACATATATATAAACACACAGACACATACATATATACCCATGCACACAATTCACACTGTCTGCCTTTATTCATTCCCATCGCCACCTCGCCACAAATGGAATACCATCCCCCTCCTCCCTCATGTGTGCGAGGTAGCACTAGGAAAGTACAACAAAGGCCCCATTCGTTCACACTCAGTCTCTAGCTGTCATACAATAATGCCCGAAACCACAGCTCCCTTTCCACATCCAGGCCCCACACAACTTTCCATGGTTTACCCGACGCTTCACATGCCCCGATTCAAATCCACTGACAGCACGTCAACCCCGGTATACCATATCGATCCAGTTCACTCTATTCCTTGCCCTCCTTTCAGCCTCCTGCATGTTCAGGCCCCGATCACACAAAATCTTTTTAACTCCATCTTTCCACCTCCAATTTGGTCTCCCACTTCTCCTCGTTCCCTCCACCTCCGACACATATATATCCTCTTGGTCAATCTTTCCTCAATCATTCTCTCCATGTGCCCAAACCACTTCAAAACACCCTCTTTTGGATGTCAATGTGCTGAGAGGTGCAACTGGAGGGATGTCTGATCATTATCTTGTTTAGGCTAAGGTGAAGGTTTGTATGGGTTTTCAGAAAAGAAGACTAAATGTTGGGGTGAAGAGGGTGGTGAGAGTAAGTGAGCTTGGGAAGGAGACTTGTGTGAGGAAGTACCAGGAGAGACTGAGTACAGAATGGAAAAAAGTGAGAACAATGGAAGTAAGGGGAGTGGGGGAGGAATGGGATGTATTTAGGGAATCAGTGATGGATTGCGCAAAAGATGCTTGTGGCATGAGAAGTGTGGGAGGTGGGTTGATTAGAAAGGGTAGTGGGTGGTGGGATGAAGAAGTAAGATTATGAGTGAAAGAGAAGAGAGAGGCATTTGGACGATTTTTGCAGGGAAAAAATGCAATGAGTGGGAGATGTATAAAAGAAAGACACAGGAGGTCAAGAGAAAGGTGCAAGAGGTGATAAAGAGGGCAAATGAGAGTTGGGGTGAGAGAGTATCATTAAAATTTAGGGAGAATAAAAAGATGTTCTGGAAGGAGGTAAATAAAGTGCGTAAGACAAGGGAGCAAATGGGAACTTCAGTGAAAGGCGCAAATGGGGAGGTGAAAACAAGTAGTGGTGATGTGAGAAGGAGATGGAGTGAGTATTTTGAAGGTTTGTTGAATGTGTTTGATGATGGAGTGGCAGATATAGGGTGTTTTGGTCGAGGTGGTGTGCAAAGTGAGAGGGTTAGGGAAAATGATTTGGTAAACAGAGAAGAGGTAGTAAAAGCTTTGCGGAAGATGAAAGCCGGCAAGGCAGCAGGTTTGGATGCTATTGCAGTGGAATTTATTAAAAAAGGGGGTGACTGTATTTTTGATTGGTTGGTAAGGTTATTTAATGTATGTATGACTCATGGTGAGGTGCGTGAGGATTGGCGGAATGCGTGCATAGTGCCATTGTACAAAGGCAAAGGGGATAAGAGTGAGTGCTCAAGTTACAGAGGTATAAGTTTGTTGAGTATTCCTGGTAAATTATATGGGAGGGTATTGATTGAGAGGGTGAAGGCATGTACAGAGCATCAGATTGGGGAAGAGCAGTGTGGTTTCAGAAGTGGTAGAGGATGTGTGGATCAGGTGTTTGCTTTGAAGAATGTATGTGAGAAATACTTAGAAAAGCAAATGGATCTGGATAAGGCATATGATAGAGTTGATAGAGATGCTCTGTGGAAGGTATTAAGAATATATGGTGTGGGAGGCAAGTTGTTAGAAGCAGTGAAAAGTTTTTATCGAGGATGTAAGGCATGTGTACGTGTAGGAAGAGAGGAAAGTGATTGGTTCTCGGTGAATGTAGGTTTGCGGCAGGGGTGTGTGATGTCTCCATGGTTGTTTAATTTGTTTATGGATGGGGTTGTTAGGGAGGTGAATGCAAGAGTTTTGGAAAGAGGGGCAAGTATGAAGTCTGTTGTGGATGAGAGAGCTTGGGAAGTGAGTCAGTTGTTGTTCGCTGATGATACAGCGCTTGTGGCTGATTCATGTGAGAAACTGCAGAAGCTGGTGACTGAGTTTGGAAAAGTGTGTGAAAGAAGAAAGTTAAGAGTAAATGTGAATAAGAGCAAGGTTATTGGGTACAGTAGGGTTGAGGGTCAAGTCTATTGGGAGGTAAGTTTGAATGGAGAAAAACTGGAGGAAGTAAAGTGTTTTAGATATCTGGGAGTGGATCTGGCAGCGGATGGAACCATGGAAGCGGAAGTGAATCATAGGGTGGGGGAGGGGGAGAAAATCCTGGGAGCGTTGAAGAATGTGTGGAAGTCGAGAACATTATCTTGGAAAGCAAAAATGGGTATGTTTGAAGGAATAGTGGGTCCAACAATGTTGTATGGTTGCGAGACGTGGGCTATGGATAGAGTTGTGCGCAGGAGGGTGGATGTGCTGGAAATGAGATGTTTGAGGATAATGTGTGGTGTGAGGTTTGATCGAGTAAGTAATGTAAGGGTAAGAGAGATGTGTGGAAATAAAAAGCGTGGTTGAGAGAGCAGAAGAGGGTGTTTTGATATGGTTTGGGCACATGGAGAGAATGAGTGAGGAAAGATTGACTAAGAGGATATATGTGTCGGAAGTGGAGGGAACGAGGAGAAGTGGGAGACCAAATTGGAGGTGGAAAGATGGAGTGAAAAAGATTTTGTGTGATCGGGGCCTGAACATGCAGGAGGGTGAAAGGCGGGCAAGGAATAGAGTGAATTGGATCGATGTGGTATACCGGGGTTGACGTGCTGTCAGTGGACTGATTCAGGGCATGTGAAGCGTCTGGGGTAAACCATGGAAAGTTGTGTGGGGCCTGGATGTGGAAAGGGAGCTGTGGTTTCGGGCATTTTTGCATGACAGCTAGAGACTGAGTGTGAACGAATGGGGCCTTTGTTGTCTTTTCCTAGTGCTACCTCGCACACATGAGGGGGTAGGGGGATGGTATTCCATGTGTGGCGAGGTGGCGATGGGAATGAATAAAGGCAGTGTGAAATGTGTGCATGGGTATATATGTATGTGTCTGTGTGTGTATATATATGTGTACATTGAGATTTATAGGTATTTATATTTGCGTGTGTGGACGTGTATGTATATACATTGTGTATGGGAGTGGGTTGGGCCATTCTTTTGTCTGTTTCCCTGCGCTACCTCGCAAACGCGGGAGACAGCGACAAAGCAAAAAAAAAAAAAAAAAAATATATATATATATATATATATATATATATATAGGAGAGATAGGTAGTATGTTTGAGGAAAGGAACCTGGATGTTTTGGCTCTGAGTGAAACGAAGCTCAAGGGTAAAGGGGAAGAGTGGTTTGGAAATGTTTGGGGAGTGAAGTCAGGGGTTAGTGAGAGGACAAGAGCAAGGGAAGGAGTAGCAATACTCCTGAAACAGGAGTTGTGGGAGTATGTGATAGAATGTAAGAAAGTAAATTCTCGATTAATATGGGTAAAATTGAAAGTTGATGGAGAGAGGTGGGTGATTATTGGTGCATATGCACCTGGGCATGAGAAGAAAGATCATGAGAGGCAAGTGTTTTGGGAGCAGCTGAATGAGTGTGTTAGTGGTTTTGATGCACGAGACCGGGTTATAGTGATGGGTGATTTGAATGCAAAGGTGAGTAATGTGGCAGTTGAGGGAATAATTGGTATGCATGGGGTGTTCAGTGTTGTAAATGGAAATGGTGAAGAGCTTGTAGATTTATGTGCTGAAAAAGGACTGATGATTGGGAATACCTGGTTTAAAAAGCGAGATATACATAAGTATACTTATGTAAGTAGGAGAGATGGCCAGAGAGCGTTATTGGATTACGTGTTAATTGACAGGCGTGCGAAAGAGAGACTTTTGGATGTTAATGTGCTGAGAGGTGCAACTGGAGGGATGTCTGATCATTATCTTGTGGAGGCTAAGGTGAAAATTAATATGGGTTTTCAGAAAAGAGGAGTGAATGTTGGGGTGAAGAAGGTGGTGAGAGTGAGTGAGCTTGGGAAGGAGACCTGTGTGGGGAAGTACCAGGAGAGACTGTGTACAGAATGGAAAAAGGTGAGAACAATGGAAGTAAGGGGAGTGGGGGAGGAATGGGATGTATTTAGGGAATCAGTGATGGATTGCGCAAAAGATGCTTGTGGCATGAGAAGAGTGGGAGGTGGGCTGTTTAGAAAGGGTAGTGAGTGGTGGGATGAAGAAGTAAGAGTATTAGTGAAAGAGAAGAGAGAGGCATTTGGACGATTTTTGCAGGGAAAAAATGCAATTGAGTGGTAGAAGTATAAAAGAAAGAGACAGGAGGTCAAGAGAAAGGTGCAAGAGGTGAAAAAAAGGGCAAATGAGAGTTGGGGTGAGAGACTATCAGTAAATTTTAGGGAGAATAAAAAGATGTTTTGGAAGGAGGTAAATAGGGTGCGTAAGACAAGGGAGCAAATGGGAACTTCAGTGAAGGGCGTAAATGGGGAGGTGATAACAAGTAGCGGTGATGTGAGAAGGAGATGGAATGAGTATTTTGAAGGTTTGTTGAATGTGTCTGATGACAGAGTGGCAGATATAGGGTGTTTTGGTCGAGGTGGTGTGCAAAGTGAGAGGGTTAGGGAAAATGATTTGGTAAACACAGAAGAGGTAGTAAAAGCTTTGCGGAAGATGAAAGCCGGCAAGGCAGCAGGTTTGGATGGTATTGCAGTGGAATTTATTAAAAAGGGGGGTGACTGTATTGTTGACTGGTTGGTAAGGTTATTTAATGTATGTATGACTCATGGTGAGGTGCCTGAGGATTGGCGGAATGCGTGTATAGTGCCATTGTACAAAGGCAAAGGGGATAAGAGTGAGTGCTCAAATTACAGAGGTATAAGTTTGTTGAGTATTCCTGGTAAATTATATGGGAGGGTATTGATTGAGAGGGTGAAGGCATGTACAGAGCATCAGATTGGGGAAGAGCAGTGCGGTTTCAGAAGTGGTAGAGGATGTGTGGATCAGGTGTTTGCTTTGAAGAATGTATGTGAGAAATACTTAGAAAAGCAAATGGATTTGTATGTAGCATTTATGGATCTGGAGAAGGCATATGACAGAGTTGATAGAGATGCTCTGTGGAAGGTATTAAGAATATATGGTGTGGGAGGAAAGTTGTTAGAAGCAGTGAAAAGTTTTTATCGAGGATGTAAGGCATGTGTACGTGTAGGAAGAGAGGAAAGTGATTGGTTCTCAGTGAATGTAGGTTTGCGGCAGGGGTGTGTGATGTCTCCATGGTTGTTTAATTTGTTTATGGATGGGGTTGTTAGGGAGGTAAATGCAAGAGTTTTGGAAAGAGGGGCAAGTATGAAGTCTGTTGGGGATGAGAGAGCTTGGGAAGTGAGTCAGTTGTTGTTCGCTGATGATACAGCGCTGGTGGCTGATTCATGTGAGAAACTGCAGAAGCTGGTGACTGAGTTTGGTAAAGTGTGTGGAAGAAGAAAGTTAAGAGTAAATGTGAATAAGAGCAAGGTTATTAGGTACAGTAGGGGTGAGGGTCAAGTCAATTGGGAGGTGAGTTTTAATGGAGA